>NC_143140.1:96403971-96488971 GCF_059928025.1 Delphinapterus leucas
TATTTACAGATGATGTTATAGGATTTCATCTGATTTCTTCACACCAAATAGATTCTTTAGAATCAAATAGAAGATTTCTTTCTTCTATTTAATAGAAGATACAGAACAGGAGGCACTGAAGTATCAGGAGGGCTCAAAACTGGCTGTAAATTTTGAGCAAATGAAGATCTCATATTAAAGTTTTCTCCAGTGTAAAATCACATACGTATTTTTCTCATAGAATTACGAGGGATACGGGACAATACAAAGTTATTAAGGGGAGAAGAGAAAGTTAAAACGCCCCCCAAAACTACACCAAACTTCCTGATAAGTTTTTTGTTTTGTTTTGTTTTTTTGCGGTACGCGGGCCTCTCACTGTTGTGGCTTCTCCCGTTGCGGAGCACAGGCTCCGGACACGCAGGCTCAGCGGCCATGGCTCACGGGCCCAGCCGCTCCGCGGCATGTGGGATCTTCCCAGACCGGGGCACGAACCTGCGTCCCCTGCATCGGCAGGCGGACTCTCAACCACTGCGCCACCAGGGAAGCCCTCCTGATAAGTTTTGACCAGTAATTTGTTTCCCTCCAATCTGTGAAAACTGTAAGAAAGAATGTGTTTTTTTCTTGTTTTTGAAGTGTTGATATTTGACATTACTCCCAACTTCCAATGGAATAAAAAAGGCATTGGTGATTTTCCCTGGAGTTTTTCTTTAATTGTTTTGTGGGGGACATATTGGCTCTAAGCATTTATTAGCGTGTCTTTTTGAGGGAAACTCTACACCCTTCAATATAATTTTCTTTGTTAGAATTTTGTAATGTTTGCTAAAGGTTAAAACTCCTTTCACCTTCATGAAGCCTGAGGGAAGTCAGAATTCTCTGTGATTTTCTCCAGACGACCCACAGACTTTGTACACCTCTTTCTGAAAAGGCTAGGGTTTCGGTTTCATAATTCGACAGATAAGCAAGACTAGTGTTCTGGCCATGCCATTGCCTAACTGCCCAACAGTCCTGAAATACAGCAGGCATGCGCTCTGCAGTTAGCCCCATCCTTGCCCCACCTACCCACCCCCAAAATATTTGTGGCTTATGAAAATAGCACCATGAAAACAATAGTTTTTATTAGTTAATAATTAGGAAATGATCAGGTATATCTCTTGATGTCAACATGGCTGGTTAAAAGTGAGATACTCTGTCAAACAACCTAATTTTTTACCAACTCAAACCAAATTACCAGTTGGATTTTTCTCATTAAGTTAGCTGATTACTAGATTGCATCCACACTCAAAATAAAATATTGTGAGGAGGTTGGCAAAAATGGAAGAGGAGTTATTAAATGTAGAATTCTAAATTTACAAAACTTTACCTAAAACTTTTTTTTAATGACAAAATATCATTATGGAGGTCTATAAAATAAGGAAAACCACCCATATTGGGCCACTCCACTGTATTAATTTGGATGTCTTTTCTTCTGCATTATTATATTCATGTTTTCACATACCTTTGGTCATGGCGCACAGACAATTTTCATTCTGTGGATTTCATGTAATGTTCTGCCCTAATATTCTGCAGTGTTACCACAAGGGCTTCACGGGCACTACTTTTAAGGGCTGCAGAGTTCCTAGGTAGTCGGTATTTCATAAATTGCTCAATCATTCCCAATTACTTTTAAGGGCTGCAGAGTTCCTAGGTAGTCAGTATTTCATAAATTGCTCAATCATTCCCAATTGTTAGTTTTTTGTTTTTTTTTTTGCGGTACGCAGGCCTCTCACTGCTGTGGCCTCTCCCGTTGCGGAGCACAGGCTCCGGACACGCAGGCTCAGCGGCCATGGCTCACGGGCCCAGCCGCTCTGCGGCATGTGGGATCTTCCCGGACCGGGGCACGAACCCGTGTCCCCTGCCTCGGCAGGCAGACTCTCAACCGCTGCGCCACCAGGGAAGCCCCCCAATTGTTAGTTTTTAAGGAACTTAAAACAGAAACACCGTCTGGACGAGGTTTTTATTTATCTAGATGTGCTTCATGTCAGGACCCCCACTAGCAGCAGCCCACATGGGCCGAGTCCCAGTGCTTTTCTCAAAGGGAACCGTACACCGCACAAGAAGCAGCTGAGGCTTCAACACATGACCTTCGTGTTAGGATCCCAGCCTCCCTCTGAGGCACAACACAAGAGTCACTAAGTGCTTGGCTTCTTTCTCAGGAAGAATCACCAGCACAGTCTCCCTTCTGCTCTGCTCCCTCTAGAACCTATATTCCTCTGTGTTGACTGTCTCCCTTCCCCCAACATAAGATGAGCTTCTCCAGAGGACTGGTGTCTGTTCAGGCCTGGCACGGAGATGGTGCTCAGCTGGTATTTGGGGGAACAAATGAGCCTTGCAAACTCATCCCCAAGATCCTCAAACCCCTGGCTTTTCTTTGTTCTCAAGTCCCAGCTCACATGGTTCATACTCTTTTCAGAGCCTGCAGAAAGGAATATGACCAACCACCCTGGCTCTTTGACATTACCCAGGGTCTCCTGTCCCTGACCCTGTGTCTTTCTCCCTGTTCACACCTTCCCCTTCCCTCTGAGAAGTTTCACAAGGATCCTACAAATGGGGAATGTTCTATGACATTTAAGGCTTCCAGAGCCTCGGAGCCTGGGAGCGGGATGGTTGGCAGTTCTCCGGGAGGCCTTCCCCAAGCCTACAAGCTTCCAGAGATCCGTGCACTGCACCCCTCCCAGGAAGGAACTCTGATAACAGAGTTCGTACAGTCCGAGATGACCTCCTGAGACGCTAGCCAACATTTCAGGGTTTGTAGGTGGATGTTCTTAGCATCCTAAATGAAGAGGAAAAACAGCAACATCGTCACAAATGGACCAGCAGCGTCTTCACCCTCTAGGCCAGCCTCATGGCTCTGAACAATCAATTCAAAAAGTAAATGAGATTATCAAAACGGGAAGAAAACGGAATCCAGGTGCAGGTTTTGAAATAGTTAAAAATAAATGTTAGGAAAGAAAACCAAAACTAAACAGGTACTCTTAACAAGTCGATTACAAGTGTTAATATTTGAAAGACAGCCTTGAATTGAAATGTTTGGTCAGACCGTATATTACAGCATGTTTCAACCTTTGGCTTAGAAAATGTGGTCATTATAATGGCAAGCTTTCCTTTTTCCTTTTTAAACTTTTTCCAGTTAGGGCAGGTCAGCCTCGGGGTTACCAGATCTGTCTTCTGAGCAAAAGAGAAGAAAGGCAAAATCACCTGTGATATATAAGGAAAACACATGTACCCCTTGCCAGTGGCACAGGAAATCAGTAGAAGCCAACTCCTATTAAATCAAAAGGCATTAAGTTAAATGCAAGAAAAGCAAGTCTTTTCTTGCATTTTCTTGGGGGTGTAGTTACTACTTGAAGTAAGCAGCCCACTCACTGGGATTTAGAACTTCATTAAATGGACATTGGGCTCATGACTTTGTGGCTAATTTCTACCATGAGCGCCTACACAAAATCTTCACCCACGAATCTCAGCGGCATTTGTAGCCTTGGGTCCTTAGAGCATCATAACATCACATTTCATTTGAAAGGAACATACTGAAGTTCAAGAAGTAAAAGGATTTACTGGTAGTAGAAAACAAAGAAAACCCAGAGAGAGAGCGCAGTAGCATAAAACAAATACTGTCTTAATTTCAGTCCTACCACCAGTCAGCTACCTGAGCAAACCCCGTCAATTTCTCCATTTCCACAGAAATACTGTGTTCTGATGTTTTTCTCCCCTCCTTTCTCTTTCTCCCTCTCTCCCCTCCCACACACATACACAGGACCTCCAGTATAGATAACTACCTACCAACTTTTCGGTTGATCTCTACCGGTATCGATTACTACCAATTTTTCTGCGTTTATCTCCTGTCCTTTCCACTTTGATATGAAGATGAGGGGATTTAGCGCATAGCAACGCAACCCTCCTTCCAGGTCACCAAACAGGACTTACCACCAGGCTCAGGGCTCTCACAGGAGCCCAGCAGTCTGCACTGGCAGAACTTGGGCCAGCAACATGCTTCCTTACCAAACACCAGGTCCCCAGCTGCAGGATGGCCAGCCGAATGAGACAACACTGCCATCAAGTGGCCTCGGGGAGAGTGGCCCACAGACCTGACGTCCGTTAAGAGTGAGGGTCCGATGGCCTCCCTGGACCGCAGCCAACTCCTCCTCCAAACCCACAGCTTCTAGCTGGGCCCCTCCAGCAGCATCTCACTGCAGAAGAGGCACAGGTTGGGGGTCTGCCTAAGGACAGTGTGTGAGACCACACTCCAGGCCACCGGTACTTTCTAAGTCAGCCCTGTGGATATCAATTCATACCCCATGGTGGTTTTTTGTTGCTTTTTGTTTTCCCCGGCTGTTTTTTGAAAAGATTTTCCTATTACAGAAAAAACATGTTTCAAAGATGATTACACACTCCAAGGAGGCACTCAGACCAGGGAGAGCCACATGGGCAGCTAATCTCATGCTAGAGGAGAGAGGAGAACAGATGCCTTCAGGACAGAGACCCCGGGCACCTGCTCAGAGAGGGTGATGGTGGCCGTGGTGGTCAGGGCCTCCTCCTGTCTGGATGTGCCCAGAGTCACTACAGACACACCGTGAGCCCCTCCCCGTCCAAGAGAGTAAACCGGCCCCCCATAGTCCAAATTGCCCATGGACATAGTTGCCGCCTCCTCTGCGGGGTGGGAACCTGAATGTACTTCCCGCGTTTAGGCGTGGCCTGCTGCTGCCGACTCAGGAGGAGGGCTGGCCGGCGAGGTGAGGCAGCATCCGTCTTCCTTTCGTGCCCATCTGGTGGGCGTGGTGGTGCCTTCAGCTCCTGCCAGCGTCCCTCTAGCTTCTCCCGACTGCTGTGCCGGGTGAGAGTTTAGCTCAGCCCCTTGTAGCCATCTCTGCGGGTAGTGGGGCTGCTGAGAATGTCCTCACGCCCCAGTTCATAGTTTCCAGACTGGCCGTGTGTTCCCTTCACACCCACTGTCCCTTCCCAACAGCCTAGGCTGCACTGTAGACTAGGCTCTGGCACCAAGCACACACACATCTAACCGGCCCCTCTTAACGGCACAAGGTCAAACCTGTAATCAAGCCTTCATTATATGTCTCCTAAGGGTTGTTCCTCTGATTGGGCCTGCCTGAAGAGTTAAGGGAGTTTTCAAATTGGGTTGTTTCCTAATGCAAATTTTCATGGCCTAGTCCAGAAACCAGGACAATACGTCCGGGGTGGGCCCAGGAATTCATTTTTAACAAGCGCTCTACATAATTCTGATAGAGGGGACCTACTAGTCACACCTTGAAAGTCACAAACAGAGGGAATGGTAGACCCTGGAGTCAGAAAACGTTACTGAAGGGCTCTCCTAGGTAACAGGTACAGAAAAGCAGTGAGAAAACCCATCAGGGTAATCACTGAGATATTTTAGTAATAAAGACGATTTTCCTACTAAGTGGTTCATGTTCCTCTCAAGTAGGCTTGCAAAGTCACTGTCTCACAGCCTGATTTGTCTTTGCAATTAGAGCAGGCAACGTGGCTGCGTGTGAAACTCAGAGGCACAAGAGTAGCCCCTGCCCGTCACAGGCTCAGCTCTGAGCCAGCGCTACCCCAATTGGGCAGCCCTGTCGAGCAGACTGCAAAAAAGCATTTCTGCTCTGATAATTAAAGAAAAAACAAACATCTACACAGCATTCCAATTCAGTGTGTGTGTAAATCAAAGCCACGGCTATTACCTCCAAAGAGTAAGTACTCCTTTCCCCCAACAATTTCCAATATTATCAGATTCTTTCAATTCTGTGCTACAGGCGGGAATGTAACTCATCTGTAAAGCAAAGTCACAACGTAATGGCAGCTTTCTAATCAGGGCCTTAAAGGCTGGCACCTCCGATCTATCAAAGTGCTAAAAGGCTGCCTTTTTAAGGTGAGCACTTGTGATTGAATGACCTATAAAAGCCACTCAAGCAACTGCAGTCAGAGGGAGCTCCAGAAGGGTCCATATCTAGCACATTCTGGACAAGGCCTTCAAATGAGACCACGTTCACGGTCTAGAGGAATATTATGCTAAAATAATTTGCACCTGAGGGTGGGGGAAAAATGGTCCTAGAAACCTCAGGAGGTGAGGACCTTATAGAAACATTTTAGGCACAATATACATAACTTTAAGCGGTGAAAAACTGAACCCCAAATCAACAGAAAATCCTTTGAAATGAAAAGTAAAATACACCTGTAGCTTATATAATGGTTAATTTAATGTCGACTTGACTGGATGACAGGGTACCGAGATATTTGGCTAAATATTATTTCTGGGCATCTGTGAGGGTTTCTGGGTGAGGAGGTCGTTGCCCTCCCCAGTTTGGGTGGGCATCACCCAATCAATCATTCTCGCTCCCTGTTGAGCTAGGACTGCCACCTTCCCTCGTCCTTGGGGACAGGATCTCACCCCGTTGGCTCTCCTGGTCTCAGGCCTTCAGACTCGAACTGGAACCCATGCCCCCCCACCTCCTGGGTCTCAAGGCTGCAGACCACAGGAAATGGGACGCCTCAGCCTCCATAACCATGTGAGCCAGTTACCAATAATAAATCTCCGTCTGTATCCTACTGATTCTGTGTCTCTGGATAACTGGTATAATAAAGACGACAAATGTGTACTTTGAATGGGATAGTCTAGTTTCCAGTTGTGATGTTTTAAGAGAAATGAATGAGATGCCACCACTGCATCCTTGGTGCCTGTGACAGAGTGAGTATTCAACAAATACCTCTCGAGCAAATTTTAAAATATGTATCCTCTACGGGGTTTTGATCATTTAAATGCCTCATGGAAGGCCAACGGTAAAATTGGCCGCGAGGCAAATCACACCCCTACGTAGCACAGAATTTGACTTGTTCGACATCAAGAAAATTACTCCCACATCCAATGTTGACTCCATCCCATTTGATGGAGCCAAAGTGCACTTAACATTAGCTCTAAAGCAAACACTCTATCGAAATTTAGGTATCAATTTTAACATTTCCAAAGTGTTTATACAAATTATTCCAGATTTCTGGCTAAAGCCCGTTTAAAGGGCTATTTGCTTTTACAGTTTTCTTCTATTCTGGTTGATTTAAAGATTTTCCTCCAAAACAGCCATTCCAGACTGTTTAACAATCCCAGGGATGATAAATCTTAACATATTCTATTTATATCCATTAACGTCTTAATAAAACTGGGGTGGTTTAAAGGTAATCTGCCCTTCAAGGCAAGCTGGGTGGACTAAATAAATTCCAAACCCTCTCTTCGTAAGATGGGCTGACCTACCAGAAGACGGTAAGCTGATCAAAACAGTGAGCTTTCCCAGACAGATGAAAGCTAAAAGATTTGGTATCCTTAAAATACAAAAATAGCTCTGGATGACAGAAAAATACAGGAAGAATGAAGAAAACGAAAGGAAAAAGAAACTCTACTTCCTAGTTCTGTCCTGGAAGAAAACAAGTCATAACAAAATAAGTGCTTGGGGTTTTATTCTTTAATAAAACAGATCAGTCCAACAGTTCCAAGGTACAAACTTAACCAGTTTTGAACTAATCAAGGACAACGGCACAGAACTCAGTCCTTCCGCAGAGGCACAGTCTCCTCCCTGATGCCCTCCTTGGTCACGATGCAGATCCTGAGTGCATCCCCAGTGTACACGTCCCTCTCGGCAGCAGAAATGAAGACATCTTTCACAAGCCGCATGGCTCTGTCCAAGGACAGTGGGACATGCTCCACATTCTGCATGTTCTTAAAACCAACCTGGTGGGACAGAAACCTTGGATGAGGCATCATGTGACCATACAAAGGCAGTCCAGTCTCCCCCAAAGCTTTCACACGTCTCAGCGTTCAAAATGAGTACATCACACAAACTTCAAATGTCCCTCAACTGAAATATTTCCAGACCTGGCTGAATTACACATACCTAACACCTGACCAATATCCACTGAGACAAAGCCCCTGCTCTTGAGAAGCACACAGCAGAGGCGTGAACATATGTAAGCAAACTATCGTTACAGAATCTACTGAAACTAAGAAGAAAATAGAGCCAGGAGAGCCCCAAGCTGTCCTAACTAAATCTCCTGGGAGAAGAAAAGAAAGGCTTCAGCAGAAAATACATCTAAGTAGAGGAGTGCTAAAGGATAAACGAGTTCAAGGATGGAGTAACATTCCAGATGGAGGCTGTGGTATCTCCAAAGGGATGGAGATGGGAAGGCACATCACTTCAAGGACCTGAGTGGAATATGGAGTGACAGGAGATGAGGCAGATAAGCGATAAGCAGAAGTAACTACATACTACGCAACGAATTTTAGACAAGCAAGGAGGATGAAATAGGGAAGTAAGCTTGGAGGCAAAAAGGATGTTAGGAAATAAACACAGTGATCCAGGCAAGATGCCATGCAAGCCTGAATGTAGCCAGCAGTAACAGAAAAGGGGGCAAATTAAAAATATACTTGGAAATTAGAATACAAAACGAGGTGACACAGAAACGGTGAGATTGGGGGAGAAATGCATTTTCATGATTTCAGGTAAAAATGGCAAGAGGAGAACCAAAAACATGGACCAACCATTGTAGACAGAAGCGCCTTCAAAGCCGTGAGAACAGGGAAGAAGCTGGAGCCGTGGAAGGGAGGGGCGGCAGGAGAACCAGTGGAACAGAGACAAGAAGGCTGGGTGGGGCAAATCAGCCCAGCAAACTCAGCAGCGAATTACAAGAAAGCGCTGACTTCCGCACTCCCCCAAGCTGGTGAAGAGAATGCAGAGGAGGCACTTCGTGTTAATGCCACCGCCCCCTGGACGCAGTCTTATTACCTGGTTGTCAAGCAGGGGCTGCAGCATGGCACTGGCTGAGCCTCCAGCCTTGAAGGAGTCTCTCTGGTAGGAACCCACCGGATCAAAGCTGTACACAGCTCCCTTCCCTTAAAGAAGAAAACAGTCTCCATAAGGATGCATCTTGACCACATTCCCAAATCGTGGTAAAAATAAATCTACTCAAAATGTGATACAAAATGGACTATCAACTTGGCTAAAATTTCAGAAGAAGTGCAGTCTGCCCTTCCCCTCCCCTCCCCTCCCCTCAGAATGCAATCGGAGGCCCACCTGCCCACTCCTGTCCACTAAGGCGTTTGCCACCAGGAGCGTCATGCTCTCTTCAAGCTACCATCACCGATTACCACGCCGTGGCTCCCACTATGTATGTGGTCTCAACAGGTTCACTAGTTAACAATCACAGGTCCTGCTCTAAGTTCTGCACCAAACTCCTCACAACATTCCTAAAAATCTAACTGGTGTAGTTGCAGTATAGACACAAGTGTAAGACTTTCCTGGTGCTAAACGTGAGAAGCATGAAAAACTTACTGTGTACTTTTAAACTAATAGTAAGCACACTCTTTAGCATCAGCACCATAAAAAAATCAATTTAATTAAGAAGAAATTCCAGGGACTTCCCTGGAATTCTCTGGCACAATGGTTAAGAATCTGCCTGCCAATGCAGGGGACATGGGTTCAATCCCTGCTCCGGGAAGATCCCACATGCCACAGAGCAACTAAGCCTGAGCGCCACAACTACTGAGCCTGCGCACTAGAGCCTGCGAGCCACAATTACTGAAGCCCACGTGCCTAGAGCCCGTGCTCCGCCACAAGAGAAGCCACCGCAATGAGAAGCCCGCGCACTGCAACGAAGAGTATCCCCCGCTCGCCGCAACTAGAGAAAAAGTACGTACCCTATGACCCAGTAATAATTTCACTTACAGAATTAAGATTTACCTACAAGTAATGCTTACATAAACACACAAAGCAATATGTACAAGATCATTTCTGTATCTCTTACAGAGCAAAAATTTACAAGCAACCAAATCCATTAGCAGAAAATGGTATGTCAACATAGCAATGTGCAGACTAGGAAGAGGAGGACAGGTCTGTGGGACACATCCATAGGACAATGTAAAATAAAGAGCTCTGTGCTATGTAGAGTACAGTCCTATTTTTGTTTAAAGGCATTAAGTAAACTACATACATTTATATATACACACAAAAACATATGGAAAGATTAATAAGTAAACTGTAGTTATTCATCTTTGTGGGATTACAGACAAGAAAAGAAGGGAATCACTTTATATGCTCTGGTATTGAGTTTATTACAAAGAATACATGTCACTAATTTTTAAAAAGGCCTTTTAAAACAACTGTGTTCTGAGTGTGAGAAATCACGGATCATTTATAAGGTATGACTTAAAAGTGACACAACTGATTTTTAAAACACAGTATGCCATAACTGAAACACTCCAGTAGTTACCCTGGGAGATATGAGATATGGACAATCTTCTTACTACCATGGACAACTGCCAACATTAGCTGTGTGTATTTTTCCCACCACAGAATTACGGAGATATAACCGTAACCCTAACCCGGCTGAGGAGGCAGCACCTGAAAGAACCTGGAGAAGTGCTCTCCTGGGAGCAGGCTTAGAACAAGAAACAAGGTCACAGCAAGCAAGGCCACTAACTTCAACACATAAAGAAGCGCTATGAGGTATAAAGCCAAAAGAACAACTGTATCGCTCATGAGGCCAATAGGCCACAAGTAAAATGAGGCTCACAAGATTTACCCAAGGGTAAACCAATCTCAGAAAACCACACACACCAGCTTTGAGGAAAACAAAAGAGTGGAATATACCGAAGACCACAGCTTCAAAGACTTCCTTAGAAAAAGCAAGAGACATCTGTAACATGAGTGCAGAAGGCATGAATCTTGGCTGTAAGTATAAAGGGATTTTCCTCATCAAAATAATTCTTAAAAAGTGTGATGATTTCAAAGTAAAAAATAAAATAAAACCAGACAAGTCCTAGGAAAAAACACAGGTAAACCTTTGATGGGGAAGGCGTTTCTAACAAAGTTAAGACACTCAATACCATAAAGAAAAGACTGACAGATTTGTATGAAAGTCAGGAACTTCTGTATATATAGCTCAAGACACATCCCAAAAGGTCAGAGACCAAGAACGCTCGTGCACGGCATCTGCCATACATGTTACACAGGGTTAACACAGTTGTTCTTATAAATCAGTAAGAAAAAGACTGACCTGCGAATAAGGGAATAAGCAAAGATTAACACATGGGTCAGTCTCCAAAGAAATGCAAAGGGCAATAAACACGAAGACACCCAACCTCTACAAACAAAAAATACATATAAATTAAAACAACAAAGTATTTACTAGGCAAAGACCTAGAATGTGTTAAAATTCTGAGACTGGTTAGGATGCAAAAACAGAACCAAAAAAACCCAAAACAAAAGAAGGTACTCACACCCCTGCTGGTGGAGTGCAGGAGGACTGTTTCTGAAGGGCACGCCCATGGTGTCAGCAGGATGCAAACATATAGATATTCTCTGACCCAGAAGCTCGACTTCTAGGAATTTTTTCCAGGGAGATAAGCTGGGTCGGAGAAATACACAAAATTGTATGTACAGGAGTTGTCATATTGTTTATATTAAGAAAACTGGAAACAACCTAAATAATCCTCAGAGGACTGGTGGGGAAACTATGGTGCCGCCCTATCCCATATGTCAGCCTGGAATCAGTATGCATGCCTTTATCCACCAGCATAAAGCTACCTCAGTGATAATACATCCACTGGACAGTCCCAGAAAAACGTATAAACTACATCCTACTTATGTAGTGTACAAGCACGTATGCACACCAAGATATCTAAAAGCACGTTCACTAGAAGTTGAATAGTAATTATCTCTAGGGACAGGCTTTGGGGGATTACTACTTTTATCTTTGTATCTTCCAGTACTATTTGACTTCTATAAACATTATTGTTTTCATTACAGAAAAACTAAAGCCCTCATTAACTTGGGGAAAATTTTTTACAAGAGGGCATGATTGCAACTGGAGAGGTAAGGGCACAGAGGTCAAAGTAGATAGCTGTCGACTGTGTGCTAAAGTCAGCTGTTGACCCAGTGTCCTGAGGGTCTCCATAGGAACAGAGCCCCACTTCCACCAACACAAAAGACAGGAAATAAAATCTCAAAACAGGGACTTCCCTGGTGGCTCAGTGGTTAAGAATCTACCTGCCAATGCAGGGGACACGGGTTCAAGCCCTGGTCCGGGAAGATCCCACATGCCGTGGAGCAACTAAGCCCGTGTGCCACAACTACTGAGCCTGTGCTCTAGAGCCCACAAGCCACAGCTACTGAAGCCCGCGCACCTACAGCCCATGCTCCGCCACAAGAGAAGACAACGCAATGAGAAGCCCGCGCACCGCAACCAAGAGTAGCCCCTGCTCGCCACAACTAGAGCAAGCCTGCGCACAACAACGAAGACCCAAGACAGCCAAAAAAAAAAAAAAAAAAAAAAGTCTCAAAACTTCAGCAGAGGCTCTGGACTTGGAGGCACCAGGCTTAAGCATAGACAGGGTAAAAGGCAGGTACAAAAACAGAAGTGTTAAATGGAGAGCTGATGTGCTCCTTCAGTGCAGACCTTTATGTCCAGCTTTTGATTATCAATCTTCAGTACAAATGGACGGCCAAAATTCAAAAGAAATTTGAAGGAAGCCTCCAATGTAGAAGGCAGCAGCCAAAAATAAACAAGATGAAGAAAGCAATCTGAGGGCTTCCCTGGTGGCACAGTAAAGAATCTGCCTGCCAATGAAGGGGACAGGGGTTCAATCCCTGGCCCGGGAAGATCTCTTCCCACATGCCGTGGAGCAACTAAACCCGTGTGCCACCACTACTGAGCCTGTGCTCTAGAGCCTGCGAGCCACAACTACTGAGCCCGAGTGCTACAGCTACTGAAGCCTGCACGCCTAGAGCTCGTGCTCCACAACAAGAGAAGCCACAACAATGAGAAGCCCATGCACCACAATGAAGAGCAGGCCCCCGCTCGCCGCAACTAGAGGAAGCCCACGCTCAGCAGCGAAGACCCAATGCAGCCAAAAATAAAAACAAATAAATAAATAAAATTTTAAAAAAGGAATAAATTGTCTCAGTGGGTGTATACATATTCCAAACTTATCAAATTATGCATTAAAAAAAAGCAATTGGGGCTTCCCTGGTGGCACAGTGGTTGAGAGTCCGCCTGCTGATGAAGGGGACACGGGTTCGTGACCCGGTCCGGGAAGATCCCACATGCCGCGGAGCGGCTGGGCCCATGAGCCATGGTTGCTGAGCCTGTGCGTCCGGAGCCTGTGCTCCGCAACGGGAGAGGCCACAACAGTGAGAGGCCGGCGCACGGCAAAAAAAAAAAAAAAAAAAGCAGTTGGAGAAAATGCAGAGAACACAAGAAAACTTCAAAGAAGTACAAAAAAAAATCTAGCAGTAACAGGACACTAAAAATAAAGGAGCTAACAAATAAGAAAAAGCTCTTGGAAATTAATGATGGCAAAAATAGAAAGCTCAGTAAAGAATGAGGCATTGAAGTTGAGGAAATCTTCAGAGCAGAACAAAAAAATAAACAGGTGGACAACATGCAGGGGAAAAAATGAGAAACTATGGATCATAACCCAGGTGGCTGTGGAGAAGGCAGGGTTGGGAGAGGAGGAGGAAAGTAGAGGAGACAAAATAAATGAGCCAAGACTCTGGGCGAGGAGCCTCGCTGGAACCTTTCAGAACACCAGGATAAAGAAAAGACTCAAAAAACAAGGACTCAAAAAGGTCTCCTGATTCCTTTCTTCAGAAATTTCTCTAGAGATGCACACCACCAAACAAGGAAATAAACCAAGAAAGAGGAAAGCATGGGTGAAAGAGCTGAAGGCTGTCCTGGGAAACAGAAAAAGGCGGCAAAGGACTGCTTTACTACACACATAAATTCCTCTAAGGAATAAAATCAAATCAAACCAGACAAGATTAGAGGGGGGAAAAAAAGGTTAGAAATGCCTGAGAGTACCACCAAAACAAGCGAGTGTAATCTCCTGGAAATCAAAGAAGAGGGCTGTGAAGTCAAGCAGATCCAAGCCTTAGCTCTGCCGTTCAGCACACACGAGGTTTCTCCAATCAGTCTGATGCTCAGAAAAACTCAAAGGACGTTGTCTGGGCTGCTGAAATTCAATGGTAGCTATTATTAATATTGCTAAAATCTGAATTTATTAACCTGACATTCAAGTCAGACATAACTGAAGTCAAAAAAGGCACCAGAAGTGTCCAGCATGCTGGGTAAGGCAAGCTAACCTGTGGCTAGAACTTAATTACCCAGGTTAAGTGTAATTAATTTCTATGCACCATTTCTGTGCTTTATATTTTCTCTTAGTTTTCAAGCAAGTTTGAAAGCCTGAAAAAACTGTGTCAACCTCATTTGTCTACATATAAACCATGGTAGGTAAAATGATCGGAATGCTCCCAGAGGTCACATACAGGGGCAGAGGTGAGAGAGAGAGAGAGAGGGAGAACAAAGAAAAAACCCATGGAACAGGAACAGACAGGAGTAAAAACGAGAGAGGAGATGAGAAGAACCTGACTCCATCCTACCCAGAAACCTTCCCTCTCAGAAAGACAGAATCGTTTCAATGACACCCAAGACATTTCTGTAACTCCTTTTTACACTGGACTACTCTAAAAGGCAGCGCAGGCCTGTCCTGGGGACTGTATTTGATTTCTGGAAGCAACTAAAAGTCAATTCAAATCAGACCTGGTGACTGCTGCCCTTCGATCCATGCTTTGGATCAAAAACAGCATGGAAATGTCAAGTAACGATGCTGATTTTCACTGGCCCTCCTGGTATGACTCTGACAGAAAATCCAAGAGGGATTTTAAAAATTATCCAAAAATACTGGTGGAAATGCACTTCTTTAACACATTACTTTCATAAAAACCTTTTGAAGTACGTTTGTCTTACTTAGAATCATACTTAGGTCAAGCTTCTCCAAGTCAGGTTTCTTTCTGTAAGATTAAAATGCTAAATATACTGTCAAATCCATGCAAGATCTTGAGCAAAGAGTAACACAACCGACTGCCCAACATTCGCTTAATACACCGCTTGCTGTGTGTCTCTGGATCATCATTTATTTCCCTTTTAGCTTCAGTTTCTTTCTTTCTTTCTTTCTTTCTTTTTTTTTTGCAGTACGCGGGCCTCTCACTGTTGTGGCCTCTTCCGTTGCGGAGCACAGGCTCCGGACGTGCAGGCTCAGCGGCCATGGCTCACGGGCCCAGCGGCTCTGCGGCATGTGGGATCTTCCCGGACCGGGGCATGAACCCGTGTCCCCTGCATCGGCAGGCGGACTCTCAACCACTGCGCCACCAGGGAAGCCCTAGCTTCAGTTTCTTCACTGCTTTAATTATGAGAAAATGAAGTTGCTGGGCAAGAGGGTATCCGGTTCTTTTCAACTCTGGTTTGAAACACACACACATCTAAGAAATGCCACCCCATTCATCACCCAGAAAGAAAACATCCTACCTTCTTCATCGAGTCCCCCGATGATGTTGTACACATAGTAGGGAAAAAAGCGCCTAGAATACAGGATTGTAGACAGCATTGCAGCAATCGCCCCTGTCGTCATGGCCTTGTTATTGGAATGTTTGTACATCTGCAATTATTAACAAAAATAACAGGCATGTAGAGGCAGAATATATTAAAGACTAGAACAATGAACAGTAAATTGAAAAGAATGAAAGCCTATCTTGGTGAAATGGGAAAGGATACCTGTTTCTTTCATGATCAAACAACACAATACTACTAAAATAAGATACTTTATTATGTCCTATCATTTTTGGGGGCTACAAACACTTCTATCGGAAAGAATGCTAAGTTTGCCCTCAGCTCTTTGGTTTAAAGACTACTTTCCATGCCATCCTTATCCCAGGCACTGCTAACTCAAGAGCAAATATATACAAACAGAGCATATGAGGCGACCTGGAGAGGATGTTCCAAATCCAGCTCTCCACTCTGCAAACAGACAGTGGTCAGGAAAGTCCATGGGCCAAATTCAGACCACCACTTGTTTCTATAAAGTTTTATTGGAACACAGTCTCGTTCATTCATTACATATTGTCTGTCTGCTTTTGCACAAGGGCAGAGTTCAACAGTTGCCACAGAAACCAAATGGCTCATAAAGCTGAAGATATCTGCTATGCTAACTCCTGATCAGACTCAGACGTAAGTCCGTCTCTTTGCAGAGTAGGTACCTGTGAGGTGCGAGGGCAGCGCCCTTACTGTGTGTGAATACACTGCAGTGGTCTTGACCCTTAGAGCATCTACCATGGAGAACAGAAGTATCCCAAACAGCATCTTATACAGCGATTGCCAATCTCAGATTTACTACATCCTTAGGAATCCCAAATTATCCAATAAAATAAATTTAAGTTCACCAATTTGTCAGCTACATAGCAAACATCTCTAAAGAGAAACCTAAGAAGTACTATAAAATCAAACAATGACAAATACTGAAGAAAGATGAGAAATGAGCTACTTGGATAAATCAGTGTATAGAAACATTTTTTCCACGGTTATAAAGAAAATTCTTCATTTCATTTCATTTCAAAACCGAGCACCAACATTTATTCACCTCACCATTTACACAATAATATATGAAAGAAAAATTTCAAGGACTGTACACTGAGTTGAACTCACTGTTGCTTGTTTTATTTTATTAACAACTCTCCATGTCATGTTTATTTTTGTCCTCTAAATGCCATTTATAAAATATGCATTAGGAATCATACAAATACATCAATAAATATAAGTCACTAAAGCTTTCAATATAAATAGGTTTTAAATAAATGTTAGCAATTGATAAATAGTAAATGAAATCATTTCTACACATTCAAAAAGCAAGTATCAGTTAAACAAATTCATTACATACTCCAGTGACATCACACCATTATCTTAAGGGTTATTCACAAATAGGCAAAACAGAACGCGACCAACCCGGCTCACTTTTTCATGTACCAGCTGGACTTAAGCAACTACTAAATTAAAAATTACGACACGTGGCCTACAAAATTAAACAAGAAAATTAACAGCATATAATATTGACACTGTAAATATCAGCAGCTTAAAAAACGTCAGCAGACTGCGACTGATTAAGAGACATATGGTGACTGAGAACCCTACTCCAACCCTACACTGTTATGTCATATGGTGACTGAGAACCCTACTCCAACCCTACACTGTTATGTCATATGGTGACTGAGAACCCTACTCCAACCCTACGCTGTTATGTCATATGGTGACTGAGAACCCTACTCCAACCCTACGCTGTTATGTCATATGGTGACTGAGAACCCTACTCCAACCCTATGCTGCTATCAACCAAGAAGAGAGTAGTTACTGGTTATTATTACAGATAAAATCCATTTTAGTACAGTCCAAATTACACCTATCCTATTCTCCCTGAAACTACTTGCAGCAAACACTGCTAATACACACAGGCGATGATCAAAATCCAGACGGGCCTCTGCTTTCATCAAGTCAGCATTCCTTTGTTCTTTATGCCTCCCCAGCTCCCACAAAAGACATGCAGGCAATGTCAGCCCTTTAAAAACTGTAAAACAGGTTAGTCTGTCTCGTTCTCTTATTTCTTCCGAATACCACCCTTTTCGTCTCTTCCACCCTCATCCACCTTGCATCAAATCTCCTTCCTCAGCTAGCTATCAACTAAAGCCTGTTGAGGGGCAGGTGACAATGGCGCAGGTTGTGCCTCTGGTCCAAACAGCTGGTTTGTTCCTTCTTCTCCTGCTCTTGCTAACAGTGCAGTGCTATAAAGAGAGCATGTCAGCTGGCGGTGCTCCAGACCAAGCTTCGGTCTAAAAGCTTGCCTCCTCTGCAGAAATTGATTTGTTTCATTTCTGAGGGAAGAGTGTCTTCAGAAGAAACCCCTCCCAGTCTGCCTCAAAAAAGGGAGATAATCCTTTACTTTATACTGTACATATATTTTAACAAAAGGAACTTGCTGTAGTTTCACACTGTGCTACTTTGATGATGCTGCATTAACACTATCATTTCATTTCCAGGGTAGGTTAGTTTCACCTGCTAGACATCTAGCTCTTCTGCAGCTATTCTGAGCAAGTCATGATGTATATGCTTAAAAGAACCTAAAGGACTGTTATTAGCTTTCAATAGTGCAGACATATACAAAGGCATCTACCTTTAGTCTTGCTTCAATAATCTTTGTCAGGGTAAGACAGTCTCCATGAAAACCGCTACATCCAATGACTGTTTTGTCTGTTCTGTAAAAAAAACCACATTTCAGGAAACTGAGTTGGTTTGACAGTAGAGGAAGACATGTCTTGGGTAATTTTAAATTGAAAACTCCCATTCCCATTATTCACCAAATGGTAATGGGACAACTATTTAGTTAGCTCTTTTTGGGGGGAGGCGGGGGGGTTGGGAGGTCCTGTATCCCAACATCTCACTCAAAAGAATAAATGAAACTATGAATGGACTAAGGAAAATATGACTGAATTTTTTTACAACCTTAGGTTGAGTTGTGAGCAGCCAGTTTAGCTCACAACTCAAGCCAATTTACATATGATACAACCCAATGTCCATACAGAAAAGCTTTATAAATTTTATTACATAAAAAATTAAAACTTGTATAAAAATACAATGAACAAAGTTTTAAAAAAGAACCAAGAGCGCCGTTGCCCAGGTTCAATCCCTGGTCGGGGAACTGAGATCCCATAAGCCACTCGGCATAGCCAAAAAGAAAAAAAAAAAAGAACTAAGGAAATACATTTGTAGTACATACAACCAAAGTCTAATTTTAATTTCCTTATTCTACAAAGGGTTCCCAAAAATATGAAAAGCATTAAGAGCACAATGGCTCATGGGGATATAATACACAGCATAGTGACTACAGTTAATAAGCCTGCGTTGCGTATTTAAAAGTTGCTAAGAGAGTAGATCTTAGAAGTTCTCACCACAAGGAAACAAATGTCATAACTATGTGTGGTAACAGATATTAACCAGACTAATTGTGATCATTTTGCAATATATACAAATACAGAATCATTATGTTGTATACCTGAAACTATTATATGTCAATTATACCTCAATTAAAAAAAAAAACACGATGGAAAGATGGGTAACTTATATGAAAGTCACATAAAAAGAGACACAAGTCACCATAAACATATAAAAGAACCTCCATGCCAATCAGAAATTCAAATCTAAATAAGAGATGATTTCAATCTATTAGACTAATAATGCCTAATGCTGGTGACGTTGTGGGAAATGTGTACTCTCAGATACTGGCAAAGAGGATACACTGATGCAAGTTTTTAGAAGGCTCGTTTGACAGTATCTAGTAGAAATTTAAATGCACACCATTTTCACTCAATAATTCCACTGCCAGAAATTCATCCAGTCAATATACTTATGCAAGTTTGCAAAGATATACTCTGGGTTCACTTGTGTGTAAGTATACCTATTATTTTAATGGCTCTCCAAAACAAAACAATCAAAAACAACCCAAATGCCCACCAGAGGGAAACTGGTAAAATTCTGGTACATCTATGTCTCAAAAATTAATTTCCAAGTCTTGACATGTATAAGGAAACACAAACCAATCTCATCAAGAGATAATCAGCAGAGGCCACACGATACCCTTCCTTTCAGAAATATAAGAATGACTCATACAAAACATACGTGTCCAGCTGGGGAGACCACTGGCACCTCCAGGGGCACCACGAGCATTTCCTGATCCACCCCTATACCCAACCTCACTGCACTGAGCCTAAGACCCCCAGTATACCATAAGGCTTCACTGCCTATACTACTAAGAAGAGTTGACAGTACCAAGAGGGTAGGACAAAATCTGAGCTTCAAAATGCTTTTGCCAAATATCCAGGTACATAAATGAAGAGGCGTTTTTATGCAAAGAATAAAGAGGAAATGTAAGTCTCAAACAGGTGGGGAAGAGGCAGACTTGGCTCTAGGTCAGCCCCAAAGGGCATGGGATCAGAGGCACACAGGCAATTCAACTGCATGTATGGTCTAGTGCAAAACATGCGTGACAGGAACACATTAATGTTCTGTCTCTATATACCTGAAGAATTTCATTAAAAAAAAATGGGTATTCATTTAGGCAGCACACAGACTAAAACAGAACATTACAAAGATGAGCAGAATCTTGCACAAGGATAATATATATAAAATTACGTATTTAAATTTTATTTATGACGTTACTACTTTCAAATTATAGAAGTTACAACTTAGAAGAAAAAATTATAGCATGGGTACAGTACAAATCAGAGAAGAGAAAGGGGTATCAAAAGACAGAAGTGGACAGAAAGGGAACTGGGAAGATGAAGACAAGTTTACTGTTCTTTAGGTTAAGATGTGGGCTAGCTCATGCCCTGCAGCACCGCAAGGCCCACCCAAAGGACCCGAACCTCATCAGTCCACTCCTGCTACAATTCAAGGTTAAGACCATCTTGTGGACTAACGTAGGCGTAACCACCACTTTTAACTGTGTCTAAAAATGTTAAATACAAACCACTGCTAACATGCAAGATGCATTTAGGTAATTTATGCAGACTTTCTTCCCCTGTACACATGACTTTATTTTCTTATGTTTTAGAAAAAATATAAGCACCCCATTAAAACTGTGAGCCATGGATACAACTGCTTACGATATGGTTAAATTGAATGTTTCAGGTTATTTTCTTTTTTAAGGTGCAGATTAAAAAAAAATTCAACGTATTAATGGATGCATAGAAGGATGAAAGTATGTATGATAAAGTAATAATAATAAAATACTGATAAGATCTAGGTGATAGTATATGAGTGTTCACTACAAAATTATCCTACCTTTGTCGTATATTTGAAATTTTTCATAAGATGTTGAAGTAAAAAATATTTAAGTTACCAAAAACACTGTTGGTACCTAGATATGGCAAATATCATGAAGACTACATACTGAATTATTAGAAAACAATTTCCTAACAAAAATGCAAGCTAAGCTCCAAACAGGCAATTTAAAAATTCATGAAACAAGTCATTTAGAAGTTAAATCTCCTGCAGTATTAAATCATCACAAGATGCTGAGAATATGTCCTTAGAAATATTTACTTACAATTTGTAACATTTGGGGCTGTCCCGTGTGTGAATTGAAAACCCCTCACTCAATCGGGTGTCAGAAGCAACAATTGAAAAATCTTCTCCAGCAATTGCCAATACAGTACTGAGGGGAAAAGAAAGACAAAAGAGAAAATTAAAGAATTCTTCTGGATGGTAATAACACCTTTCCCAAAATGAGAATGCTCCACAGCATATAGTGGGATAAAATATACTAGATGTAAGCAAGTGCAGGATTCAGATGGAAGAGGAAAGATAAGGGGAAAGGATCCCTGGCTACAAGTCATCTGGGAAAAAAATATTAAGTACTTAGTAAAAAACACAAGCCTCAATCAGAGCAAAGGTTCCTTAGCAGAAGGTAACAGAAACAAATCACTAAATTATCACCATCATCAAAAAATTAACATCTACCGATACTATAAAACAGCCAAAGGCCATGGCCCTGCCCGCCGGGGGGTGGGAGGGCAGTTAGGTGTAGATAGTGGCGCTACAACACCAGCTATCTGAGCTCAGGGAAGAGAGGATTAGTGTTTTTCTTTTCTTTTTAAAAATTTATTCTTTTTTCTGTTTTTTAAAAATTTATATTCTCTTGCACATAAAAGTCATAAGCACGTATGTATAAATAAATATATATTTGCTCATTTTAAGAACTTATCCCACTGTTTATTTTTTAAATTTATTTTTTTATACAGCAGGTTCTTATTAGTCAACCATTTTATACACATCAGTGTATACATGTCAATCCCAATCTCCCAATTCATCACACCACCACCCCCCACCCCCGTAAAATTATTTTTGTATTTTTTATTTTTTGGCCACGCCAACCGGCATGTGGGATCTTAGTTCCCTTGCCAGGGAACTAAGATGGAACCCCTGCCCCCTGCATTGGAAGTGCACAGTCTTAACCACTGGACCTCCAGGGAAGTCCAAAGGCTTAATGTTTTTCATTTCTTTATATCCAAGTCTTTATATTATGCCTTGCACTCAGGAAGACACCCAAATATCTGTTGGAAAATGGACCAACAAAGAACAAACTTTTCCCTTTGTGGCTGTGTGGCTCATGCTAGCAATTTAGTGGAGGTCTAGAGCATGAGCCCTAAAAGCAGACCGTCTGGGTTCTAAGTCTGGCTCTCCTGCTTAGCAGGTAATGAGATGGTGGGTAAGCTGCTTAACTTCTCAAGGCCTCAATGTCCTCATATGCGTATCAGAGATCATAACAGTAGCTACCTTATTTGGGTGTTAGAGGATTAAATGAGTTAATAATTGTTAACCCCTCATACCAGTGCCTGACACATAACTGCTCCTCCAGTAAAGGGTTAGCTATGATCCTTGTGGC
This sequence comes from Delphinapterus leucas, assembly GCF_059928025.1. NCBI lineage: Eukaryota > Metazoa > Chordata > Mammalia > Artiodactyla > Monodontidae > Delphinapterus > Delphinapterus leucas. Next base: position 96,426,299 of record NC_143140.1, read on the forward strand.
GTAAGCATGAGGCAGCAGAGCATGATCACTGAGAACCTGGGCTCTGGAGTTACCCGAAACCCGTCCCTGCCACTGAACAGCTCTGTGACCTTGGACAAGTCATCCAAGTTCAAGGTGATGATATCAGCAGCTGCTGTGTTAAAGGGTGGCTGTGAGAATTAGACGACATGACCCACATAAAACACCTGCACTGTGCCTCACAGAACATAAGCGCTCAGAAAACTTAGGCCATTATTCTTACCGAGGTGGGATGGCACTAAAACTCTGAAGTACAAAAGGATGGTATTGCACATAACATGAACACTGAATAAAGGAAAACTGGTATAATTCAAATAAAACATTCAAACAACTTATTCAGCTGTCCCTTTTTGTGTATACAAGTGAAGTGGCATAAGGCTTATGTGATGGACAGATCCAACAGCAGAAAATCTCACATGGAAAAGCACAGATCTAGGAATTTTTGTGAGGAATCAAAGGTTATACGAGCAGAATGAGAAAAGTTCCTTTTGCAAAGTGGAGTTTTAAGAAGACTACTGTGATAATAACACTATATGTGAAATTAGGATGGAAACTCTTTCAATAAGACTAATGCAGTAGGAAGGTAGCAACGTGAACAGGAAGAAACAGGTATATCCAAAAAACATAAACACACGAACTGTACAGGTTTTTGTAACTACCAAAATGTGTTAGACGCTGGAAGAGCCAATTTTGACATCCAAGATTTTAAACTCTGACAAGCAACATGATGGCCTAATTACAAGCAGTGTAAATGAGAAGTGATTGAGAGGAACAATTAGTTTGCTTTTTGCTTTCTTTTTTGCGGTACGCGGGACTCTCACTACAGTGGCCTCTCCCGTTGTGGAGCACGGGCTCCGGAAGCGCAGGCCCAGCGGCCATGGCTCACGGGCCCAGCCACTCCGCGGCATGTGGGATCCTCCCGGACCGGGGCACGAACCCGTGTCCCCTGCATCGGCAGGCGGACTCTCAACCACTGCGCCACCAGGGAAGCCCTGCTTTTTGTTTTAATATCTTAAGTTATGGTGAGAGCAGAAAATCCAGGTGGAAAGTTGAATTTAAGAAGCCAGAATCGAGGGGCTCATGAAAGGTAGAACTGGAGAAACAGATCTGGGAATATCTTCCCATAAATGAAACACGTGAGAGTACTCAGTGACAAATGTGAAGGCTAATCAATTGGGGTTTAACCACATTTAGTCAGAATAGAAAAAGACATAGGACTAAGTCTTATTTTGTAGAAGCAAAGGCTGCCCAAGAGCCAGCAGGAGTAAATATTAAAGAAAAAGAACGAAGACTGAGAAAAGGTAATTCAATAATGAGAAAAGCCATAGCAACTAACTTTAGGGCAGTAACTGGATTACAAAGGTTAAAAAGTGGGTAATGAACACTGAATACCTTATAAGTCTTATATAGAATCTGCAACTGCCTCATGAAATGGGTCTATTAACGCATTTTGTGGTATAACTACTTCATTAGTTGTCATAGGAAATATTTAGAAGTGCAATAATAAAAGCATACATAAACTCCATGGCAACACAGCTATGGATTCAAATCCTGGGGCTCAACTTCACACCAGCTCTGTGACAAAAAAAAATTTAACTTCTGGGCTTCCCTGGTGGCGCAGTGGTTGAGAATCTGCCTGCCGATGCAGGGGACGTGGGTTTGAGCCCTGGTCTGGGAAGATCCCACATGCCGCGGAGCAACTGGGCCCATGAGCCACAACTACTGAGCCTGTGCGTCTGGAGCCTGTGCTCCGCAACAAGAGAGGCCGCAACAGTGAGAGGCCCGCACACCGCAATGAAGAGTGGCCCCCACTCGCCACAACTAGAGAAAGCCCTCGCACAGAAACGAAGACCCAACACAGCCATAAATAAATAAATAAATAAATATACAAAAAAATTAACTTCTAAGGGCCCAGGCTCATTTGTAAAATTGAGGCATATACCATCTAACACTCAGTCATCATAAGGATTAAAAAAGATAACTGCTTTCAATTTACAAGATGCTTCTCTTTTGATTCTACCCTCGCCAAAATATGAGTAGCTAAGAAAGACAAGGAAATCTGGGTTCAAGAAGTTGAGGGGTACCCAAAGACCACAATGCTCTTTAGTGGCAGAAACAAGGCTAAAATCATAGCCTTCCACCCTGTTTGCAACATACCGCGAAAATCTGCATTAAAATTTCAAATCCATAAGGACCTGATTAATTAACCTGGTTGCCTTAAAGGACCATCTGTTTGTTCCAATTGGGTGGGGATATTTTAAAGTACAAAGTTTGGTCGGTAAACTATAATCAGTGCTTAAATATACAGCTCTTCATTGTTAGGAGTCCTCAACAGAGTGTTTTTCCATAACCCTGATTCTTTTAGTGTACTATCAAGGAAAAGTATTATTTAAGATAAAGATGGTAACTAAAAAAAAAAGACAACTTGAATGCCACACGCAAGAATACAATATTCAAAGGTCCCCCTTCTGAGTATTTTTTTTCCTTAACGCTAACCCTTAAAAATAAACACTTATCTATGAAACTAAGTCTGGCCGACTAATCCTACCCGCTATTTAAAATAACAGAAAATGATGAAGTAGTTTCATTTAGCTACAGACACAACTACATCTAACGACACAGCCAATCAATCCTAACTCTTTCATCTCAGATGCTCAACCTGCCCCTTGCCTGCTGGCGCGAGAAACACGTTCAGATAGTAACGAACGGTTAGGTCCATTTTTAAAGCTCTTCCAAAGCACAGCCCAGATATCAATTTCTACCTCCTGTCCACGCAAACCTGCACGCCCACATCGAGACCCAGTGACCGGCCTGTACGGTGAAGCCTTGAGGAACAAGATCGAACCGAGCAACCACGGAGAGGGAGGCCTGCGGCTGGCGGGGCAAAGCCGGGTAGCCATGCCGACAGCCTTAGGCAGGGACATGGGGGGAGAAAGAGGAAGCGGCGGCTCTCTGGGCTTTACCCTCCGTTGAAAGCGTAGGGCGAAAAGCGAAGCTGCAAAGGGCCCACGGCGCTGTGAGGCTCCATGTCCGGGTCTCTCCCCGGGCCCGAGTACGCGGCTACCGAGGACAACATCCTGCTGCTCCGCTCCTGCTGTCTCACGGCGAGATGGCGGCCCCTACCGGAAATGGCGCCACTTCCGGCTTCGCGGCGCTGCCTCCGGCCGCTCAGTCTCACGCCGGTCATTGGTCCTAGAGGCAAGCGCCGTAACCTTCCGGTGAGTAGCTGGCGCCCGCTCTTCCAAGAGAGCTGACAGCGAGGTAAAGGCTTTCTCTCCCAAGGAAACATTCGAAATCACTCTTGATGGATAAAAATTTTAAGGTCTGACCTTACAAAGAAATTGGCAAAACTATGGAGCAACGGAAGCTCGAAGACTCTATTGGAGCGTAAATTGGTACAGCCATATTTCGAACAGGGATTGGCATGACTTGGCATAGTTGAAAATACACACGCATCATGACCCAGCAGTGTCACGCCGAGGTATGTACCCTGGCCAGAAAGACGTGTAAGAATGTTCATAAAACATTGTTCTTAATGGCCCCAAAGTAGAAATGAGCTAAATGTCCGTAAACTGCAGGATGGATAAAGCAACTGAGGGATGTGTCACAGCAAAAAAATTAACCTACTTCAGCTAGAGCGAAGGCACGTCAACATGGATGAGTCTTCTAACGTTGAGCAAAAGAATACATACTATATACTTTAGGAGTACACAGTGAGTAGGAAGGGCCTGTGTGGCTGGGGACGGGTCGTGGTGCTGGCAGTACTGGTTGTCTTTACTTGATTTAATACCGTCTGTTAATCTGTACATGGGTTTATGTACTTCTGTATATGAATATTATATTTTACAATTTTAAAATGTTATGTAAAAAAGCAGACAAGCAGCTGGCTAATATAGAATGGACTGTCTGATATATACATGCAATTCTGGAAGCAGAGAAGATTTTTGAAAAGTACTTTTTTAATTAAAACTTTCCCCATACTTTATTTAAACAAAGGATTTTCTTTGATGGTTATGGACAGAGAAGTATTGTACTTATTCAGGTACTGGCCTGGATACAAAAATTCTGTAAAACATTTCCTATCCTTAAGGAGCTCACAACCTCATTGATTATATTAAGTACAAAGGAAGCAAATTAACAAGCATTACAACATGTAATTATGCCTAAATGAGCCAGAGGAGAGGTACTCTGGGGTCCAACTACCTATAGTCTCTTTGTGACCAATGTGAAAATACTGCATAAGATGGTAGCAGCAGAATTAAAATATAATCGCATTTGTAAACCAGGTGTGTTTTTTTTTTTGTTTTATCATTCTACATGTTTGAGAATAGCTAACATGCTTACCATGTGCCAGGCACTGTTCATGCATTTCCTTAATCCATCTCACAGTCCTTAGAGGACACGTGCTATTATTACTCCATCCTACAGACGAAGAAACTGAGGCGGAGAGGTCTGGTAACTTGCTAAATGTCACACCGCTAGTCGGTTTAAACAGTCAACATTTAAAAATCAGTCTTGCCTACTACATCCAGCAACAACCAATCGTAAAATACTCTGACAGGGTGGCCTCGCCGGAAGGCAGAAGAGCTCCGCCCCGCCCCTTGTTTCCCTTAAGCCGAATACCCCGCAAATCACAGGAAGTGATGCAACACCCACACTTCCCATGGCCCGCGCTCCGCGGTGGGCAGCCGTCCGAAGCCGAGGGCGGAACTGGCGGAAGTGACGTTAACAACGCGCGCCAGGAGTTCTGTAGGGTCGGGAACGGTCGCCGTAGCGGGCGCCTCGGCCGTTTGCGGCTTAACGTCGTTTTCGACGACTGTTAGTTGTCTCTGCAGTGACTCCAGGTAACAGCCCTTTGAGCTTTTCTCTGAGGTTTCGTGTAGAGGTGACCGCTGCAGCGGGGCCCGATGGTGGGAGGAGGCGCGGAATGGACGGGGACACCGCGCGGGGGCTGTTCCTCCCGCTCGTGCTGCCGCAGCTTCGGCCTGTACCGGCTGCCTATCCCACCGAGTGCCTTCCTCTGCCGTAGTTCGAAAGCGGCTTCCCATTGTACGAGCGTGTGGTGCAGGGTGCTGGGAGGGGCCTGAGACAGGACAGTCCCGCGCATCCAAGACGCGGAGTCTTTATGTCCTGCCATCCGTTAACTCCTCTCGATATTGAAAGGGAGATTCATCCTGGCCTGTGCCCACCTGTTTTGCTACCAGCAGTGGTGGTTTTATAATAAAGTTGCGCTTGAGACTTTTTAACGTTTTGTCAGAGGCCGGAGAGTTCAGGCACGGTAGAGCGTTAAGATACAAATACACACCACTTTCCTTACGAGGTCTCCCTCCCTAGGCCCTGGACTGTGTGGTTTTCTCGTTTAAAACTCCAGGTAGGCGTCTCTGAAAAGATTATGCTTGATTTACATATGCAGTCACTAGAAGGCTATGCAGAATTAATTGAGTCTTTTCCCTTATCAGTGATTATTTCCAAAAAATATCGAATTTGACCAAAACATGAGGAGATTCTGCAAACAACTCTCTTTTGTGAGGATACAGTAGTGCGGTAATAGTTGTGCGGTTTTAATGACACAGGGGAGGAAAGATGGTCAGTTCCATCACTGGGAGTGAGAGATGAGCTCTGAAAATGGTTACATGAGGCCTCAACCTAGTTCCACAGATTTATTCTCTAGACTTAGTTTGTAAAAAGGGGTCTGGAGCCACCAGTTTCTGGATAATCTGTAGCCATATTAATGAGTGGTTTAAATCCTGCCCTCATTAGCTCTTGCCTGAACCACAGCAGTGAGTCTTAAACCGAACTTCCAGCCTCCAGTTTTATCTATTGGAATTCATCCACACTCTTGCCAAAGTAGATCTACTCATGGTGCACTTCAGAATCTTGTCACTGCTCATATTGCTTATGTAATAATGACTTAGAATCCTGATAATGTGACCTCACTTATATTTGCTGTCTCATCCCCTGCAGGAACGTTCCATGCAGTCATGCTAAATTTGTTGCTTGCATACTGCGTGCTCTTTCAGTGTTTGTCTCTTTCTGCTTCATCTTTCTTCTGCCTGAAATGCTGAATGTAAATTCCTTCTCACCTTGCTAGACCCAAGTCATATGGTCCCTGCTTTATGAATATACTTTTCAAAACACTTGGCAGTTATATTGTCTTCTTTTGTGTAGCATGTATGCATTCATTCATGATCACATACTATATGCCAGGCCCTGTACTAAGTACAGAGATTACAAAGACATATATTGCTGATTTCTTCACTCAAGGGGCTTAGCATAGTGCATATCTGCTATTATAGCACTTAAGTTTTGCAGTGATTATTCACAAATCCTTCAAATTGAACTCTTTGATGCCAGGGATCAAATGCCTCTTCATTTTTACATTTGCAGCACTTCTGTTGTTGTAAGAGGATAACAGTGTCTGAAAGAGCATAATTTTCTTATATGTCTGATGTTTTCTGAAGCAGAGTTTTCTCTCTTTTTTTGGTCTGTTTTCCATTGATGAATATGTAGGATATATAGTCTTTGGGGTCCTTTGTCCTTTCAAAGTCACTATCAGATTCTTTCTGAGTGCTTATTTTGTACCAGTACATGCTTGAGTTACACGTGTGTCTTTGACATATAACTTGTAACTTTAAGATCTGTAAGTTCTGTGTGAGAATATCTTATTAGATGGTAATGTTTAAACTGAAATCTAATAATAATAGCTAACATTTATCCTGTGCTTACTGTGTGATAATTAGATGCTGTTCTTGAGGTGTTAATCAGTCCTGTTTGAATCGGTCAGTTCTCACAGCAATCCAGAGCACGGTAGGAGTCCATCTGAACTAAACAGTAAAAGGTAGTTCATCAGTCACTCGGTTCTTTTGACTAAAAGAAATTTCAAACGTGTAGCCAGTAAAGACATGATTTAAGGAAAGCCAGATACAGGCATAGTTTGTATTTATGTGTTCTGAAGAATTAAAGTTATTACATATATAAAAACATGATGTTTATTTTTATGTCTGTACGGCTTCTATCACAGTGTTTTATTTAAAGTAGTTGCTCAATAAATGAGCACACTAAAGTGTATTGGATCCAATTCAAAATTTATTAAACTTAATGCCCAAGACATTGTAGAGGATAGAATGCTGAATAGAATATTTTAAAACTTGAATTTAGCCTAATAGCGCTGTGTATACAATGCATAATAAATATTTCTACTCAGATATGACAGGTTCCTTAGGAATTTGTTTTCCCTGGGTGTTTTTCCCCAAAAGTTTTTAATGCTGATTATGTACTTTAATTTTTAACATTGTAAGACTATAAATTAAACACATAAAAAAACAATTTTTGTTCTGTTGGCAATTTTGCATGCAGTCACAGGAAATGTGGAAGGAATAAGATTTCAGCTTTGTAAGGTAAAAAGAAATATATTCCAAAGTAGTTTCGTTGGTTTTTTTCATTCTTTGTTTGTTTTTTGTTTAACCATGAAACTGGTTTATAAGACTGTATAGCTTACCTGTATTCTTACATTAAACTTCAAACTTTTTTCAAAGCAGCATCACTGTTTCTTGGTGTGCATGAAGATAACCCAGAGAGTTGAGGAAGTCGCTAAGAGTGTGCTGGGGATGCTCTAGGAAAAGACTGAATGCTGAGGTGATTCCCAGTCCAAAGGTTTTTGATTTGCCAAGAAGAAAGTGAACCTCATGGATCAGAACAACAGCCTCCCACCTTATGCCCAGGGCCTGGCCTCCCCTCAGGTAATACAACTGGAGGGAGGGTACACGTAGGACAGAATCTGCATTGTTAGAGACAGTGTAAAAGGGAAGCAAGGGAATTTAACCATCTGTTGTTGAAAATGGATTTATATTTTTTAAGCCTCCTTTATTTCATTGAGAAGTTCTATTAGGCTTTGAACAAACATGATAGTGTTTGATTTGGGGAGTTTGTTTGGAAGCTAAAATGTGTATTTGTAAAACTTAATCTTTTGATAAGCACTTATGAAAGTGGTCTGAGTGATTATAGGGTGTTTGATTTTGGAGATAACTCTAACCAAATTATCTTCTAGTTTTCATTTTTATGTTTAAGGTTCCAAATAACGTAGCTACTTTTAAATTTTTAAGTAACTGCTGTTGAAGTGTAGTTTACATACTTAAATAAAAACACTCTATTATTTTTAAGATTTAATTTTATTTATTTTTGGCTGCATTGGGTCTTCGTTGCTGCGCGCAGGCTTTCTCTAGTTGCGGCGAGCGGGGGCTACTCTTCGTTGTGGTGCGCGGGCTTCTTCTTGTGGTGGCTTCTCTTGTTGCAGAGCATGGGCTCTAGGTGTGTGGGCTTCAGTAGTTGTGGCACGTGGGCCCTAGAGCGCAGGTTCAGTAGTTGTGGCGCATGGGCTTTGCTACTCCACGGTGTGTAGGATCTTCCCAGACCAGGGATCGAACCCGTTTCCCCTGCATTGGCAGGTGGATTCTTATCCACTGTGCCACCAGGAAGTCAAAAAACACCCATTTTAAGTATGTGTTTTGATAAGTGTATGCACCTGTGAAGGTTATAGAACATTTCAGTCACCCTAAAAGTCCCTTCCTGCCCCTTTGCAGTCACTCCCCTAGCTCCAGGCAACTAATGATCTGCTTTCCAGAGTTAGAGATAGTTTTGCCTACTCTAGAATATCATGCAAATGGCACCATACCAGTGTATGCTTTTTTTGTGTCTGTCTTCTTTGTGTATCAGCAAGTTCCTTTTTATCACCAAGTAGCACTCTGTTGTATGGGTGTCCGACAGTTTGTCCATTTTCCAGTTGCTGACATTAGGGTTGTTTCCAGGTTGGGGCCGTTGTGAATAAAGGTGCTTTGCGTTTGTGTACATTTCTCCGTGTCGGCTATGTTTTTGTTTCTCTTGGGTGAGTACTCAGGAGTGGGATTGCTGGGTCATTGTGTACGTGCATGTTTAACTCTATAAGAAAGCATGTTCTGAGGCTCTGCCAGCGACACGTGAGAGTTCTAGTTGCTCCACGTGCTCACCGGCCCTTGGGTTTTTACTTCAGCCGTTCTAGAAGTACAAGCATTTTCCTCTGACTTATGATCTTGAACATCTTGTCAAGTGCTTATTAGCTATTTATAGATCTTCATTTGTAAAATGTCCTTCACATCTTTTGCCCATTCTTTATTGGTCTGTTTTTTCATCTTTTATTGAATTTTGATTGTTCTTTATGTAGTCTGGATATGAGTTCTTTCTCAGATATATGTATGGTAGATGTTTTCTCGTAGTCTGTGGCTTAATTTTTAATTTTCTTTTTTTTAAAAAAATATTTATTTTATTTTTTTGTCTGCATAGGGTCTTAGTTGTGCCACATGGGATCTTTCGTTGCAGCACGTGGGCTTCTCTCTACTTGTGGCACACGGACTTCTCTCTAATTGTGGTGCACAGGATGCAGAGCGCATGGGCTCTGTAGTTGCGGCACTCGGGCTCTCCAGTTGTGGCACATGGGCTTAGTTGCCCTGCAGCCTGTGGGATCTTAGTTCCCTGACCAGGGATCGAACTGGCGTCCCCTGTATTGCACGCCAGGTTCTTAACTCTTAACCACTGGACCACCAGGGAAGTCCCAAGTTTTAATTTTCTTAATGGTATCTTTCAAAGAGTAGAAGTTCTCGATTTTTTCTAAGTCTTAAAGCATTGTTATCCTCTAGAGGCTGAAGGGTTAAGGAGCTTCCTTAAATTCTCACGTGTTGTAAGTAGCAGAGTTGGATTTCACACCCAGGTCTGCTTCCACATCCTAAGCTCTTACCTACTGTGTTATGCTGAAGAAGAAAGTGATGTGTGTAAGAACAGCAAGTTCCTCCCATTACTGCTATATAACCCCCTTTGTACTCGGAAGGTGCCTGTCTTTGCAAATCTCACCTGCTGTTCTACCAGCCAAGTCCTACAGACACAAACACCAGCCAGCCTAACCCATTGTTCTCCTAACTTCCCACAGGGGGCCATGACTCCTGGAATCCCTATCTTTAGTCCGATGATGCCGTATGGCACAGGACTGACTCCACAGCCTATTCAGAGCACCAGCAGTCTGTCTATTTTGGAAGAACAGCAAAGGCAGCAGCAGCAACAGCAGCAGCAGCAGCAGCAACAGCAGCAGCAGCAGCAGCAGCAGGCGGCAGTGGCAGCCGTTCAGCAGTCGACCTCCCAGCAGGCGACCCAGGGGGCCTCCGGCCAGACACCACAGCTTTTCCACTCACAGACTCTTACGACCGCACCCTTGCCGGGCACCACTCCCCTGTATCCCTCCCCCATGACTCCCATGACCCCCATCACCCCTGCCACGCCAGCCTCGGAGAGCTCTGGGATTGTGCCGCAGCTGCAGTGAGTACTTGTTGTACGTCCTTTCCCTGCCCTGGAGGGGTCCCCTGGAACTGTGCTGCTGTTCTTTGTTCTCAGATGGATTGAGTTATTTGTGTGGCACTAATGGCGATCATGCATCAAAACTCGCTTTAAAAAGAAAAGGGAAGCTGTCTTAGTGAGTCAGTGCCCCCAGTAAAAGGCTCTCATAACATCTTCAGAAATTTAGTAGCTGTGCTTATATGTTTGGGCCAATGAAGTCCAATTTAGATTGCATTATTGTTATTGTAGACATTTCGCTGTAGCTGATTTACCAAATGAAGCTTTATGTAGTCTCCTTCCCGTGTGACATTTTTAGTTTTTGGGAAGATTAATTACTTAGTCACAGAATCATTATAGTTCATAGTGGTCCTTGTTTTCCTTCATTGATCATTGTAAGGGCTGCGTGTAAATTTTTGAAGAACTGTGCCCTTCCCACAAGCTGAGGATGGCTGTTCTTGTCCTAAATGTATTTTTCTATCTAATTGAACTAGGTCCTGTATGTAACAGAACTGGGGGGTAGGGGACGGGTAGGGAAAATTTCTCCTTCCTGAAAAACAAACAAATATTCTTAGATATCTGTCACCGAGAAGTATATAGCTTTTGCCTTTAGGAAGTTTATGGCCATATCAGGGGTTATTTGTAACAACTATGTTACCCAGTTTTCTTGTAAGTCATTCCTGATCATTTTTAGAACTAAGTAATGTTTAGCCGTGGATCCTGACTCTTATCCAGTGGCCTAAATCTTGCTTGGGTGTTTGTTTGATCTGACACAATTTTAAAAACAAAATAATTTTAATCTTAATGGTTTTAGAAAGATAAGCACTTGTTAGTTCACCTCTATAAACACCATACCCTATTGTCTTTTAACACTTAGCTGGCTCCTATGTGCATTTAAGTTTGCACCTTTGGTTTAAATCGTAAATTCTACCTAGTTCAGATGGGGTGTTTGTTTCTCGCCAACCCCGTAATATTTCTGGTATTCCACAAAGCGTCCCAGAAAATTCACAAGATTGTAGAAATTAAATAACATACTTGTATTTTCTTAATTTATTTTTGTTACGAACTTATTTATTTATTTTTATTTTTGGCTGCTTGTCGCTGCATGCGCACGCTTTCTCTAGTTGCGGCGAGCAGGGGCTACTCTTCGTTGTGGTGCACGGGCTCAGTAGTTGTGGCTCGTGGGCTCTAGAGTGCAGGCTCAGTAGTTGTGGTGCATGGGCTTAGCTGCTCCATGGCATGTGGGATCTTCCTGAACCAGGGCTCGAACCTGTGTCCCCTGCCTTGGCAGGTGGATTCTTAACCGCTGCGCCACCAGGGAAGTCCAAATAACACACTTTTAAACAGCCAATGGATTGAAGATCATAGGGGCAGTTAGAAAATACTTAGAGACAAATGAAAACAAAAATACAACATACTAAAACATATGGGATGCAGCAGATGTGGTGCTATGGGTGAAATTTATACCTACAAATGATCACATTAAAAAACAAGAGGGCTTCCCTGGTGGCACAGTGGTTGAGAATCTGCCTGCCAATGCAGGGGACACGGGTTCGAGCCCTGGTCTGGGAAGATCCCACATGCCGCGGAGCAGCTAGGCCCGTGAGCCACAATTACTGAGCCTGCGCGTCTGGAGCTTGTGCTGCACAACAAGAGAGGCCGCGACAGTGAGAGGCCCGCGCACCGCGATGAAGAGTGGCCCCCGCTCGCCGCAACAAGAGAAAGCCCACACACAGAAACGAAGACCCAACACAGCCAAAAAACAAACAAACAAACAAAAATATTTCAAATCAATAACTTAATGTTACAACTGAAAAAAGAACAAACTAACCCCAAAGCTAGCAGAAGGAAGGAAATAGTAAAGATTAGGGCAGAGATAAATGAAATAGAGAAAAGAGAAACAGTAGAGAAAATCAATGAAACAAAAGGTTGGTTCTTTGAAAAAAATCAACAAACGTTTAGTTAGACTAACAAAAAAAGGGAAGACTCAAATTACTAAAATCAGAAAAGGAGGTAGGGATGTTACTACCAATTCTACACAAATAAAATAGATTATAAGAAAGTTCTGTGAACTTGTGTATGTAAAATTAATTGGAAGGAAATAGGTGATGTAGAAATGAGAACATTGAGTTGATCAACCTAACTGGCATTACAATTGTGTATTAAAGAAGACACCCAACCTCTTTTCAACCTAATTATGAGCCATCAAGTTTTCAAAGGTATTGCATTTTGACAGTGCCAAAAAAAGACCCAGACGCAGCCATGAGCTGGAACAGTTGGAGATGTATTTGCAATCTGGGATCAGTATTCACAAGAGAGTGATGTTACAACTCATTTATAAGTTATTTATAAAATTATATAAGAATATTAAAAAATGAAAAGTGTTCATTGGACCCAGATAATAAATGGTGATGTTTGTTTTTCTTGACTTACTGAGGGTTAATCAGAGGAAAAAGCTGGTTTTCTTCCTTTGTCAAAGATAATTGAACTTTTGTTCTTCCAAAAGATACTTATTTTGAGAGAAGTGAGAAAGTCATACCTCACTTAGGAGCCATGTGTATACAGAGCAAGTTACCCCCACTTAAGCCTCAGCTTCTTCATCTGAAAATGGCAGTACTAATAGTTATTACTTCATAGTGCATTGTAAGTATTAAGTGAGATTGTCTTTGTAAAATGTTGGCATGGTGTTTGGTACTTGTTTAAACACTTAATAAATGTCAGCAATTTTTAAAAATTTTAATTAAAAAATTTAAGATAGTTTAAATTAAACTAATTTAATCTCATTAAATTTCATTAAATTAGTTATAATGAAAGAATACAATTTCTAAGTAATCATCTAACACTAACAGTAAATAATCATGTTTTCTTTTCTAATTTCTTACAGAAATATTGTATCCACAGTGAATCTTGGTTGTAAACTTGACCTGAAGACCATTGCACTTCGTGCCCGGAATGCTGAATATAATCCCAAGGTCAGAACAATTTTAATGTATTTCAGACTATAATAATACAGAATTTTCTTCCAAAGGTCTCTAGATCAAAAAGAATATGTTGTGTTTAAGTTTGTTGACACCAGCAAAACAAGGATTTAAAGCAAAATATGCAGCATTTTTATTGAATAGCTGCCAAGTAAGAGACTCTAGGAATACATCAGTCCACAAGATAAAGTTTGACATATCCATTGTGAGGGGATCATGTGAAGTTACAGAACAAAATATATAGTATGATCCCATTTATGTTTTGAAAACTATATAGAATAGAATGCCATGCTACCTGGAATTTACTTCAGAATAGTCCAGTTGGAGAATTGGGAAAGGGACATATGGATGAAACAAGATTAGCCAAATTTAATAATTGTTAAAGTTGGATAATAAGTACAAGAAGTTTATTATATTTTCTACCTTTGTATAACTGCCGATTTTTTTATAATAAAAAGATTAAGGGAAAAATACCTACAAGTTTTCTGATTTTAAGATAACAGCCTAGGGCTTCCCTGGTGGCGCAGTGGTTAAGCATCCCCCTGCCAGTGCAGGGGACCTGGGTTCAATCCCTGCTCTGGGAAGATCCCACATGCCGCGGAGCAACTAAGCCCGTGCACCACAGCTACTGAGCCTGCGCTCTAGAGCCCGTGAGCCACAACTACTGAGGCCCGCATGCCTAGAGCCCGTGCTCTGCAACAAGAGAAGCCACCGCAATGAGAAGCCCGCGCACCGCAATGAACAGTAGCGCCCGCTCGCCACAACTAGAGAAGGCCCGTGCACAGCAATGAAGACCCAACGCAGCCAAAAATAAATAAATAAATTTATTTTAAAAAAAAACAGCCTAATGCATATGGAAAGTCCATATGAATGTAGCATTATAAGAATTAATCTTTTGTCATAATTTTATTAAGTTGAATACATGATTTTACATAATTTTTTCTAATGAAATGATATTAGTTATCCAAGCAATAAAACCAGTAGAGGGAATTTAGGAAATGCAAAATAATTAGGCATTTCCTGGGACTTGTATAAACTAGAATATAATGCTAGCATTTTTACATGGTGGTAAAATCAGAGAGAAGACATATAGTAGTTTTTAAACTAAAATTGTGAAAGCAATCTAATTTGTCAAAGAGTGATCTTGATTAGAAATAATACGAATTTTTTCATGTGTAATTAGATAGCAGATATTAAAATTTCAGTTATTTTGAAACTAATATTTTGCTTTATATCATGTAACCTAGTCACTGAGGCCATTACATTTATATAAATGCCAATCCGCCAATTCAGTTTCTAAAAGTCTATTGGAAACGGGAGGTAACGTCACTATGCGTTGATATGCTTGTAATCTGATTTATTAATTCCTTCTGGAGGTGGAAAAGGTTTATCAGTAGATTTGCCTAAAAAAATTAATAAAACAAAATTTATAGTTAAAGAAAGATATTTTTGCAAATATTCCTTGTCTTTAGGTGTTGGGATATGTATGACAGAACACAGAGATCTTGGTCCAGCCGCCTTAGAGTCACAACTTGTGTGCTTGCTCCGTATGCAAAAGACGTGTGGCACATGGTGATGTAAGGGAGCCCTGTATGGAAACACATGACAGATATCTTGATAACTGTCTAAGTACCAGGTCCTTCTTACTATTTGGGGTGTTTTTTCTCATTGTCTAGTTCTCCTGACAGAAGTCAGCAGTCTGGCATGACATCATTAACTATTGTCTCTGGCTGTTTTAGCGGTTTGCTGCTGTAATCATGAGGATAAGAGAGCCCCGGACCACTGCACTGATATTCAGTTCTGGGAAGATGGTGTGCACAGGAGCCAAGAGGTGGGTTTAAAGGAGTTCATTGTCCTGGTCTGTATGTTATGAAAGAAATGGTTGTGTCATGGTTTCTAGGTGTTAGGCTAATACTTTAATAAAATGTTATTGTTGCTTTCTTATTAAAATAGTTGATTCTCATCACTTTTAGACAGCAGTAACTTCATTTTCTTAAAACCAGGCATTAGTTTAGGGTGTATGCTATCACCTTATTTCCATACAATTCAGCATGTATGCATGCCTCATTTTTGTCATTCATGACCCTGCACTTGAGAGTCTTTTGTCGACGATGATACTGCTATCATTATGCTTTTGTTACATGAGCCCTGCCCTGCTAAGTCATAGTTTTGTCCAAGAGATGACTTCTAGGAATGGATGAAGAAAGACTTGACATAAAAGAGGAATTAGTGTATGCATTCTTTGAGTATAAGTCTCATCATTATTTTCCTATCCAAATGAAGCTTGTTAGTTTTCATCTCAGTAGAAATTTGTGAGCTAAAATACAATAATATTAATGATAATGGTGATGATGATATTATGTTTCACACGTATAAAATCTAGGGCTGTTGGGACTTCTCTGGTAGCCCAGTGGCTTAAGACTCTGTGCTCCCAATGCAGGCGGCCTGGGTTCGATCCCTGGTCAGGGAATTAAGTCCCATACGTGGCAACTAAGAGTTTGCATGCCACAACTAAAGATTCCACATGCCGCAACTAAAGATCCCGTGTGCCGCAATGAAGATCCCGTGTGCTGCAACTAAGACCCGGCACAGCCAAATAAATAAATAACTATTTTTTAAAAAAAAATCTAGGGCTATCTAATTTGGTGAATTGAAGAGGGATTCATTTTGGTAGGCCTACGTTTTCTGTCAAGGACACAGGAATACTTTGTACATAAAACTGTTAATGTCTGTTGAGCTTTTCTTTATTGGAAGGGGTGATCAGTTTACACTTTATAAAATATCTTTCCTAATTTGGACTTTTTATAAGTTTTTCATCTAAATAATTATTTTAGCTGTCTTTGAGTATGAATATTTCACTTTTTCTTTCCCTAGTGAAGAACAGTCCAGACTAGCAGCAAGAAAATATGCCAGGGTTGTACAGAAGTTGGGTTTTCCAGCTAAGTTCTTGGACTTCAAGATTCAGAATATGGTGGGGAGCTGCGATGTGAAGTTCCCTATAAGGTTAGAAGGCCTTGTGCTTACCCACCAACAGTTCAGTAGGTGAGTCTGAAATGGATTGTGATTGCTTTTGGCAACAATTAATTTATAACCTATTTAAACATTGTTCATGATAAAACATGTGCAAACTAATTAGTATGTAAGAACAAATGATATAGGTATATTTAATGTTGAAGTTTCTTCCTTATGTCTTTGGTAACACCTATTATTCTCACCAGCCTCCTACTTCCCTGTCATTTCACTTAACGACACCCAGAAGTCCCCTTTACTGGGATGAAATTGATTCCCCTTCTGTATGTTTTATCATTTTATTGCTCACTAAATACATTTTAAATACATGAACAAAGTCCACAACCTCTTGTATCAGTTTTTTCCCCAGTTGTTTGAATCTTTTGTGCTAGTCAACATTTATTTTCCCTGCTACTTCCTGATGAAGAGTTACAAGGCAGGTGGTCCCTGCCCACCTCTCCAGCCTCTCTGCTCGTAGCACCCCCAAGGCTTATCATGCCCTTATTGCACCAGGGCCCTTGCACATCCCACTTTTATACCTGGCACACTCTTATTTCACTTTTCACCTAGGAAAGTCCCACTGGCATTTCACATATCAACCCTAGCATCTCTTCCTCAGAGAAGCCTATCTTGAATTTTCCACTAGGTTAAACAGAGTCACACATCCTAACTGTTTTCAGTCTCTCTAACTAAGAAAATGAGATTACTAGCATTAGAATAAAACATACCAATAGTGCATTTAGTCAGACAACATAGTCAGGGAAAGATTCAGTCTCCAACTAGTATCTTTTCTATCACTTTGGTTAAATTGCCTGAACAGAGTTAACAGCTAGAGATATTTCAGTTTAAGGAGATGAGATGTGAATGATTAGAAGATAAACTGTGACTGTCAGATCTTATAAATGAATGATTATTGGGCTCTTGTAAGTCGGTGTAAGCTTGTCCAGAATGAAACTTGATAAAGGTCAGAGACTATAGAACATATTTATAAAGCTCTTGTTCTTATGTCAGGAAATCCAGATTCATTAGAAATAGAGTTAGTTGGTCTTCAAGTGCCAGTTACAAAGTCGGCCTCACTTGAGCACTCTCTCCTGTGACGCTCCTCAAGAATTGGGCTTCACCTCCTCATTAGTTTGCTGCTTACCCAGTGTTTTCCCTTGTTCAGGTCCCCATTTTTTCTAAAGGCATGAGTAGCTGTTAATTTCTAAACTGTTTTTGCCATTTTCCTTCTAGTTATGAGCCAGAGTTATTTCCTGGTTTAATCTACAGAATGATCAAACCGAGAATTGTTCTCCTTATTTTTGTTTCTGGAAAAGTTGTATTAACAGGTAAGTTGCAACAGGAAGTAGTGTTCGAAGTTTGGAAAGTGTGAAGAATGGCATTTTCTCAGTGCTAAGAAGTAATATCACAGTGTCGGGACAGTTGACTAGTGACTTGTAAAGAAGCTTTGCCCCTTTTTTGTCTTCCCCTGACCCTAACACTCTGATGGGGAACACACCCACCAGAGGGAGTGAGCCGAGGGAAGTCAGAGCACAGCCCTGCTGGTTCTTCAGCTGAAGCATGACCTTGGTGGGGAAGGGGGAGGTGGGCATTACAGCATAACAGATGGCGTTTTAAGTTGGGTACCATTGTCTAAAACTTTGGGGTTCATCACCATTATCATTTTGTGACAACAAAGGAAGATTCAAAAGAGCTTGTTTGAAGACAGCGATTGGGAGAATAAGATTCAGCCACTCTCACTGCTGCCCTGCTGGGTTCTGACACAGTCCAGAGACCAACACCAGTCACATGGGCAGACTGTGGGGAAGGAGGCTGGAGTCACCTGGGGCGCTGCTTTTGTAATTTTTTTAAAAAGCCAACTTAAAAAAATACCACCTTAAAAACAGAAATACGATTATGACAAGGGTCCATCGTTAATGTTTTAATGCATCTGTCTTACTAGGTGTGGAGAGAATTGTGCTTGTGGTTTTATGTTAAGAAATGCCGTTTCACACTCTTCTCTACTCCAAATTGTCTTCATAGGTGCTAAAGTCAGAGCAGAAATTTATGAAGCCTTTGAGAACATCTACCCTATTCTAAAGGGGTTCAGGAAGACAACGTAATGGCTGTCATGTACTCCTGCCTCCCCCACCCACTTGTTTTTTTTAAAACAAATCAGTTCTGGTACATTTAGTGGTGTTGTGGACGGCCCCATGTGATGAGAGGATGGATGTCTGGTTGTAGGTTGCAGCACGAGGTGAAGCTCCCCTGCATGTGTACCCCATAGGGATGCCAGGAAGGGGGCGTTATTTCTGCACAGAGAACACCGAAGTGTTACTGTAAGTTGCTCGAACTGTGCTGCTATTTGGGCAGCGCTGCCCGTTTATTTATATTTAGATTTTAAACACTTACTGCTGTTGACAAGTTGGTTTAAGGGACAAAACTTTAAGTGTTAAAGCCACCTCAACAATCGATTGGACTTTATTTTGTTTAATTTCTTCCCCATAAACCACAGTTTTTATATTTCTACCAGAAAAGTAAAAATCTTTTTAAAAAGTGTTGTTTTCTAATTTGTAACTCCTATGGGTTATTTTTGTGCCACATTCCGCCTTTCCAGTATTGCAGGACAGGATAGAAATGTATTAATGAAAACAAATGGCTGTACATATTTTTCTTCCTTCAGAGTACTCTGTACAATAAATGCTGTTTATAAAAGTGTTAGATTGATGTTATAAATGAAACTTTGTAAGATTCATGTGATCATACTGTTTAAAAAGTCGTATTTTAGATATAATGCCTGGAACCATTTCAGTGTGTTTGCTTGCTTGCTTGCTTGTTGTTTGTTTCAATCAACATTTCATTGTATGTTGCAGTGAAAATGGAAGAATTGTCTGAAAATTTTAAGTTGCTCAAATACATGTTTATTACGTCCCATACGTTGAGCACCTCCCGTTTCCCAGATATGTTGCCTTCTCACAAAAGCTGTAGCTAGGTTTTGTTCCTCTTTCACAAGTAGGGTAAGGTAGGCCCCAGCTGAGGGTCTGCCCAAGGTTACAGAGCCCGTTAAGTGGCAAACACGGGCTCTAAGCCAAAGGCCTTCAGTGTTAGAGCTGGGGTCGTCCACTGACTGGTGAGGTGTGTTTTTCTCATGAATATCAGGTGAGCACGTGTAAGTTCTTGGGGTTCGTTGTTCGGGTGTGTGTTTTTCTTTTTAATTGTAAAAATATTTTTTCAGAAACCAGAAAGTTTCTTCCTTCCTCTCCCTTCTGTCTGTTTCCCCAGGTTAACTACCAGATTGGTGGGTACCTCCCCAGCCCTCTTCTGTTCAGGTTTTTTTCTTTTGGGGGTGCTTTTGTTATCATATTGAAAAAATAGTAAAGCATATGTTTGATTTTATAGCTTCCTTTTTTTTTTTTTTTTTTTTGCGGTACGCGGGCCTCTCCCTGTTGTGGCCTCTCCCGTTGCGGAGCACAGGCTCCGGACGTGCAGGCTCAGCGGCCATGGCTCACGGGCCCAGCCGCTCCGCAGCATGTGGCATCTTCCCGGACTGGGGCACGAACCCGTGTTCCCTGCATCAGCAGGCGGACCCCCAACCACTGCGCCACCAGGGAAGCCCCTATAGCTTCCTTTTTTTAGTCACTATATCATACACATTTTTCCATGACAAACATACTGCCATGAAATGGAATCTGATGGTGCCACATGATGTAATCTGATGGTGTAATCTGATGGTTACACAAGTTTATATATTTAACCATTTCCGTAATTATGGTCATTTACGTTACCTGTAGTGTTTTACTATTATAAACAGGTGCTGCAGGGAACATCCTTTTATGTGTATTTGTGGATAAGTACAGGTATCTTTGTAGTAACATGCCTAGAAGAGGAGTCACTGTATTAAGAGCATTTATACATTCTAGGTTTTGATAGATCCATACCAGGTTACAGTCCAGAGAGAACATGGTGTATGAGGTGCCCTTTTCTTGCATTTTCCAGTCATCAGTGATGTCAGTAATGTATGGATGAATTGGAAAGACATCAGTCCAGTATAATCTCCTTCTATTCAAGAAAGAATTGTTTCCCCACGTGTGAGTCTTCCTTTAGGTTCTTCAGTAAAGTTTCGTAATTTTTTTCATATAGGGCTTTACATTACATAAAAGTTAATTCCTAAGTATTTTAGTTTGTTATTAATGGCATTTTTCATAAGACTTTAAAATTATTGCTGATAGATTTATTTCCAGTCACTTTACTGAATTCTTCTTACTCCTTATGCACCAGTCCAGCCACACCACCCACCCAAATAACCATTATTATCCTTTTACAGTAATTACCTAAACACCAATATAGGTTAGTCTTCCATTTTAATAAATTGATGTTTTTATGTCTGCTTTATTCCTTAAGTTCCCCTGCCATCTCATTTAAGGAAATTTATAGGCTGTTTGGCTAGTAGTTTCTTACAGTCTGTCTTGCTATTTGCAAACTCAGGATGGTGCAGCCAGCATGTCCCTCTGTTCTCTGCATTTCCTGCCGGTGGGTGACTGCATCTAAAGGCTTGATCCCTTTGTAAAGACTGTAAGTAGTGTTTGTTAGGGATTTAATGTCTGATTGGCGTCTTCTGATTGATCCACTAATTCATTAGTGGGTTGCAAAAGATAAAATTCTAATTATTTTTTTCATGATTTGTTAGAATACTTTTTTATATAGTTATATACTTCTTTCACATAGCAGGATAAATGCTTGCTTCTTTCCCTTTAAAAGTTTTCAAGATAAAATACCTCATGAGTTCGTACTAATATATCCAATCCAGATTCAGACTACAGGGTTTTTATTTGATCAGTTCTGTATTATTTTACGCTGAGAACCCTTAAATTTTAAAGACACGTGGGATGATGAGTTGTTAGAATAACAGAACACTACCACTAATATGAATATCAAAAGCACTGAAACATTTTTTCTTTGCTGTGATCTCTGAATTGTCAAAGGATGATGAGACCCGCATTCAGTGTATCAGAAAAGGACAGGTGAATGCACTGCTCTCTACAGTAGGGTGAGCTGCCTGGTCAGGCAGTATCTGGGCCAAGCAGAGGTTTGGGGGACAGCATGCATGGGTTGGCAGTAGTGATTGATGTCCTCCGCAGGAGCAGCTGCTGGGTGAGATGTGTCGGTCATTTCATGTTTGGCATGAAGGTTTTTAAACGTCTTGACATATCTAGAGGCAACTGAGTTGCTTTTTTTATTTATCTAAATTTTCTTATTTTTGTTTTAGTTATTTTCAACTAGTTGCTTTTTTTGGACATGGTTGCCAAGTCAGTGCTGGAAGTCTGTCTCCAAATGGAAATGCCCGGTGAACTTGCTGTCATCTCCAGACCTTGGCAGGGATACACACCTAAAGGATAGCTTGGTGGGTTACCAACATGCCTGCAAGAATGTCTACATAATCTGGGGATCTCTCCAAATAGACAGACCCTAAACAATTTGCTTAAAAAGTCCTTCGCAGTCAGGATGCTGTCCTACTGGGGCAAACTTCTGATTTATAGTTTGGGCTATGAAGGCCCCACTAGTCCAGTATTTTATTTATCTTTATATAAATTACATACATATCCACACACACGTGATATGGACTAAAAGGCCAGGATTTCCTAATAAAAAACTATAGTGAAATAGCCAAGTCAGTGATATTAGCAAGTGATATTACCTCCAAAAAGATGTGTTTATGGTGGCAGTGCATTTCAGGGTTAGCAGGGATGTTACCAGAACTAGCTGCTGGTCTTCACGCAGTGATCAACAGCAATGTCTCTAAGTTTGCCTTAGCAGCAGTGAAGCCTGCCCAGCACTAAGAGAATTGGGAATTATCACAAGTATAAATCACCTGGGGCTGGAGGGAGCCTTAGCATGGTTGATGGCATTGATTTAGGAACTGCTTGTGTAAACAGAGGCATCGGAAACAATATCCCTCACTTGAAAACTACCTCAGAGCCTTCCCTCAGGCTGACCCAGGGAAATTCCAGTGGCTGATTCCCTGTCCTTATTTGGGTTTACTTGCCATGTGGACAGTGCTGTGAGATGGGGAGATGGAAAGAGAAGACCTTTCAGTCTCTGGTCTATAAGCAGTGCCACTGGCTGACCAAAGTCAGTTTTGAAGTAGAGCTTCTCTTTGAACTCAGGAAGTCTCCTGGGGTTTTACCCAAATATTTTTCTCCTTGTTTTAACTTTGCAAATTTTAGGGGAGAAATGCTCTGAGTGATGGTTTGACTTAATTAGGCACATAACCCATTTTTATTATAGAAAGAAATATACATATAAGTAAAAAGATCATGTCACTTAGTCCCACTGTTCAGTTAACCAGTTCACACCTAGTGCATTTCATTCCAGATATTTTTGGTGTACATACATGTGTATAAATATTTTTACAAAAATAGCATACTATGAATACCATCTACAATGGTACCTTGGCATCTTTATCTTACTTGATGTGCATATAAGTCTGTATCATTAAGACTGTGTAGCCTCCTGCTGGACAGATACACAACACCTAAAACAACATCTTTGTGTATCTCTGGTATAATTATTTCCTTAGGATAAAGTCCTAGAAATGGAATTGGAAGGTCTAAGAGATGATGAATATTTTGAGGCTTCACACAGTTGTCTTTAGGCGGTATCTGTTATATCTTGCTTCCAAACAAATTCCTCTGTGTAGCCAGTGCCCAGGCCACAGCTTTCAGCACAGGTGAAGACGGCCAGGACGCCCCAGTCGACACTCCTGCCCAGTCTGTCGGCCTTCAGGTAGTTGAGCAGATGAGGCATGACCTGGGAAAAGGATGGCACAGTCAGAGCGCTCCTTGGCGGTGATGAGCACAGTCTGCTTTCAACAGACCAGACCTTCCTGGGGATCCTGGTCTCTCCATCTCCACAGCAAGATTACAGACATTAATGGTGTTAACATACTTAACAATCTAAAAATACTTTGCAACTATGTTTCTTTAAAGTCCCTCTCTATTTGGTGTCTGTCTTTTTCGTTTAAGAAAGAAGTTCCTAAGTATAATAAGATCAGCTGATCTATTTGACCTGGCTGTTAACCTAATTATTTTTTTATTAATAATATGCCACAAAATAGGGATGAGGCTTCTCTTTGGGCAACTCTTATTTTGGGTTATTTACAACCTGAATAGCAGATGCTGTTCCTATGACTCTGAAGAAACACTAACCTAGTAGAATACAAAAAGGAAATCTATTGATGTATTTGTATAGACTAGAAATGGGTCTTAGGAGTCAGTGGTCTCATGGGAAAGAGTAAGAGCCAGCACTGCCACTACTGTTATCAAATTGCTTTATATAACCACCGTCAGCTCATCTTGGGCGTCAGTCAGAGCTCTGGCAGTAAGAACCAATTAGTTTTGGATCAGTCCACAAAAATCCTTTTTTTATCCTAAGAAACAAATATCACTTTATAAGATTAGTGAATCCACAATTCAGGAGCATTTCCGCCCAACCCAAACGGATTTTGATGCTAACAACTTCTTGCGGGGGCGGGGGGGGGGGGGTTTACCTTAATGATTACATTAATTTGTTCTCCTAACAAATCTACAAACCAAGACTAAACAGAGTAAGCGTTCTGAAACACTCTCACAAAGGAGAGTCAAATATTGTAAAAAAGGTATATTATTTTAAATTATAAAGGTAACAATAGAGGCACTAAAATAATATTGACCCTAACCACACTGGGAAGTGGGCGATGGTCTAGATGGTGTGAGTGACTACATTTAAATCCTCACTACTGCAGAAGTCAGTCAACAGATGTCTAAAAAACTAGTAAACTGATAAATCTCAGAAAAAGCATGCTATTTAAAGATAGAAATAACTACCAGATAACCAGTAAAAGATAATTCCCTCCTTGTAACAAGCCCTAAGGTGGGGGAGGAAACTACTGATTTTCATTATAGGGAACCTTCCATAACACCATAGGGACCCATATACATATGTTACTTTGGCAAAGTTTTTTAATGCTTAAAATTATAAATCAGTACTAAAATAGTACTAAATAAGATTTAGTACTAAAATAAGTACTAAAATAGTACTTATTTAAGGTCATACCTGGAATTCAAATATTCTCTTGGCACCACAGGGGCAATCTGGAATATCCTTTTCTTGAGGGATATTTTCACCAGAGATCCAGATGGGGGCAATCCCTCTGCCGTATCTGAGAATCTAAAATCAATAAGGATCAGTTTAAATCACCAACATCTCATGTGATCTGAGGATCATCTAGAGAAGCTTTGTACGTACTCTTACGATTGATGAAACGCTCATCTGAAAACCACTTTACTGTCTGTCCCCCTGCGCCCCTCCACTGGGCACAATTAAGACCGTTCTGTGTCATCAAAGGCAGCGGTGCCCAACCTTTTTGGCACCAGGGACTGGTTTTGTCTCGTGGAAGACAATTTTTGCACGGACAGGGAGGGGGAAGGGGGTGGTTCTGGCGTGAATGCGAGCGATGGGGAGTGGCAGCTGAAGCTTCACGGTACCGGTCCTTGGCCCAAGGTTTGGGGCCCCTGATCAAAGGGACTGTTTCAGCTTATCTGATTCAGGATATCCAAATTATTTTTCTTAGATGTCAATATGGTTAGAATCTGAATCCTATGACTATTTTGTGAAGAGACTAACAATAATCCTATTTCCCCATCACCAGGTTGTCAACCTAACATGCAGCCCAGGGTCTGTGCTTACCTTCACACAGATATAAGGAAACTTAGTTAACAATTTTTAAAGGAACAAATACCAAGTGAGCCACAGTGTTTAAATAAAACAGAAGTAAATTTTGTTATAACATCTTATATAACAAATGAGTGACTTTACTCGATATTTCTTGTTAAAAGCATATGCGTTGCTAAAAACTACCTTCTCAGTATTTAGGACCTAGACCTACTCTTCCTATAAGCTCCTGGATGTTTATTTGCTCTAGCGACTGACTTATGGGAATTTAGCTGTCTTCTTTAGTGATTTATGTTTATGGTAAGGGAAGTTAAGGGGAATAAAGTTAATGGAAGAAAAGAGGCAAAGGGAAACATTTGCTGAATACTTACTGTGAGTCTACAATCTACCTTAATCCTCAAAACCACTCTTTTTTTTTTCCCCCACACTGTAGATACAATTACATCAGAAGGTCAATATGTAATTCAAGAAGCCAGAATTCTTCATAACAGCAAAACCCATTATTCTTTTCACAAAACCACAGTGGTCTTTGTGCTAAAGTTGCAGGTTGGTTTCTTAGTTCCCCAACCAGGGATCAAACCTGGGCCCCCAGCGATGGATACCCCTAAACCACCACCTGAAAAGAACAGAAGGAGCTGTATATGAATTCTATTTTACCTGTTCTGGTTCAAAGGATATTTTGGTTTTAAACTTCTGGAAAATTCTATCTTCCCTAGATTCATGTTTTGCCATGGAATCCAGTTCTTCCTCAGGTGCTTCACCTAAAAAATTATCAACATAACTATTATGCAACAGGAATAATCTCCATGTCTGGACAATAAACACATGCTGAGGGAAGCCAGTTTTAAACAACCAACTTAGTGTTAAATCCGACAGTGAAGGCCAGATGTTTCCACAGGCTTTCCTATTTTAATTCATTAATGTTTGTGCTTTAAGACCATCTGACTTTGCAGGTACTCCATGAAGCATTATTACTATGCCGGCTCCTAGTAAGAGCTTCTCTTTAAAACTCCAAATTAAAAGAACAGACCCCAAGTCCCAGTCTGAGGACTGCTGTGCCCAGCACACAAAAGGGCACCCAAAAAATATGAGCCCTGCTTATCACTAGTGTCCTTCACCCATCTGGACTCTTACTTCCAATCTCTTCATGTTTCATCTCTCCTTTCCCTTACACTCATTCAGTCATCACATGCCCTAACCCTACCAGCTCACTCCTTCACACTCACCTCTGGAATCTCAGCTACCTGAAACACCGCCATCCCCAACAGGATCGAGTCTTTGTAACTCAGAAGATATTTCTGATACCCTGAAAGTGAACTGTAAGCCAGTAAGCTGACATTCTAATCCAAAATTTAATTTAGATTCTGAAATCTAAATTTTGAGCTCAAGTTTTGGAGTCAGTAAGACGTGAGCTCAAACTTCAGTTCTAGAACTTAACAACTTTAGTCAGTTATACGACCAAGCAAGTTATACCCAGAACCTCAAATTCCTCACTGCAAAATGGGGCAGAGTTTCTAACATATTGTTCTGATGTCAAGACTTTAGTAAGATCATGCACAAAAGGCCCGTGGTACAGAGTAAGTGTTGGATAAATTTTGGCTACGGCTCAGTCTCAGCACAGGCACTGCTCCAGAGTATGATAACCTTGAGGTAACTGATGAAATCAAGTATCTGAAACTTGCCAGATAAAAGGGCCCCCTGCTGCCCACCAAACACTGCTAGGCACTCTCATGTCCACCATCTCAATCAGAGAAACAAATCCTGGAGCCAGATAAACTTCCCAAGTTTCCAGCATCCTGTGCAGCCCCACCCAGCTGACCACCCGGATACTTCCTCTGACACCTTTACAGGAACCAGAACGCTCCTGTATATGCCAAGGAGGGAAGTACAGAAAGGATATCTTCAAATGAGGCAATATTTGAAAAGTATAGGTTGCAGCCTCCCAAGTGAGTTGCCTTTTCCTATCAGTGCTTCTCTTCTTGGCATCTTGAGCCCTTCCTTTCAAGCATTATATTTAATCACTTAATGAAAGAGTTTTTTTATTCTTTTTTTTTTTAACATTTCTATTGCTTATTACTTTATTGGCCCCATGTCTGAGGGAGTAGAGACAGTGTGGATCAATGGCATGCACTGTCCAGTTTAGATACAGCATGGTTTCATTTCACTGGACACTCAATACAGGGAGTTCTCTCCCACCTGTTATTGGAAATTTTCTATCAGACTCCTTCATCAGTGAATTCTTCCCCAAAGCACACTCTCTAACACTACTACCCACCAACAAACATAGCATCCCTTTCCCTAGGTGCTTTTAAACATCTGGCACTGAATCTTCTCATATGTTAGTTAAACAGAAAAACGTTTTTTGTCTTAGCAATGATCTAAGACGGGTGTCTCCAAACTGGTTCTCTAATCCCTAGGTCTCCATGGCAGGCCGTCAGTGTCCCCTGAAATGGGTGACAACATGTCCCTTGAGGCTGGAATGTTGGGACACTTGACCCTCTACTTTCTCTCTGCTTCAACTAGATCCACTATTCTTCTCCCCACCTTTTTCCTTTTTTTTCTTATACATATATCCCCTCCCCTTTTATAGATTTCCTTCCTATTTAGTTCACCACAGAGCACTGAGTAGAGTTCCCTATGCTATACAGTAGGTTCTCATTAGTTATCTATTTTATACATAGTAGTGTATATTTAATGAATGAGTTTTGAAACTGATTCCTTACCCATGCTACCTATAATCTCTGATTCATCATCTTTTCCCACAACTTCAGGCATAATCTCATCTTCTGTTTCTATTACAATTTCAAATTCTGGAAAAAGGAAGCTGTGGTCTGGAACTGTACTGTCCAAATCACCTGAAACAAAGTAAGGTAACTAGCATCATTAGTAATCATTTAGTTTGGAAGGTCAAATAATTTCCTATATCTGAAGTGTATTCCATGTCAAAACAGTTTTCCCTAGTAATTAACATATGTAGCTCCAGCATTTTAGATTATGGCTCATAAATTAAATGACTATACTAAAGCTAGGCTGGGACGTGAGTGGGCAAGACCTCACAGTTCCTTCTTCATAAAGGTGTTTATGTCACTAGTTAATCAAAGCTTTAAAAAGTATTACACCTTTTGTAATGTTAACGTTTATCCTCAAAATGAAAGATTTGGCCTGACAGACACTATGAAACTGAGCTCAGATTTAAAAATAAAAACAGAATTGACTGACCTTCTTGTGTACAAGCCTGCTTATGTCCCAATCTCCAGTCCAGAGTCTGATGCTCCTTGCTGCAGTAATGTGCCTTGTGACATCGGGAGCATGTTTTGGGGCCTAAACAGCCACAAACTCTGCACAGATGAGCACCGGACTCGAGCTGGAGGCACACGGATTCTCCTGTCTCTGGCGGAGGATCCTCAGAAGGTGGCTCATAGGCATAGAAGTCATTTCTCCTAGGCAACTGATTTCTAAAAACTAAGGAGAGAGAAGGAGAAACGTTACACATGTTTTAAATAAAACAACATAGCAATTCAAATATTTGAGCCTTCACTCCACACAGGACTGAAAAAACAGTCATTTTTTAAAAAGAAAAATAGAAAGTTTTTGCTTTCAAAAAGCTTATTTGCTGGAAAGGAAGAAAAAATAAGAGTGAAAACGAGAAACTTTTTAAAGTCCATACAACTAAGTAGGCTCTTTGAGCTTGTTCAAATTAGTAACAAAAGTAACATTAAGTCAGACTACATACATATGAGCAACGTGTTGGAACCCAGGTTTCCGAAAAATTACAGGTTCTATTATCTGAACACCCACTACCGACTGATTAACAAAAAGCTGGGGTCGAAGAAGGCGCGAGCCCTTGGAACTCACCCCCACCCCCGGAAACGCTCGCGGGGTACAGGGGAGAGGCCCGCGGCGGGGTCGCAGAGGAGGCTGCACGGTCCCTGGGCCCTGACCACGAGCAAGGCAGCGCACGCGCGACCGGGGCCGCAGGCCGCTCACCGCGCACGCTCTACCCGGGCCCCGGGCCGCTCACCGCGTAGGCCGGCGCAGCACGGTGGCGTTCGGCAGCAGAAAAGGAAGAGACCGCGGTGGAAGGCGTCGGCGCGGCCCGGAAGCGGCGCGTACAACTGCAGCAGGAAGGCCAGTGGGCGGCCGCACAGCGCGCAGGCCAGCCCCGCGGGCCCCGGCAGCCCGGCTGCGCCGAGCCACGCCGGCCGGCCGCCCACCTTACTGGGGAACTGCTCGCTGCGCAGCCGCCACGCCGGCGCCGCCTCCACAAAACCCAGCTCAGCCAGCCCGACGCTCCCGGATGCCATGGGTGCAGGAATCAGGGCCCTCGAACTGCCTCCCCGCCGCCGACAGCGGAAGTCGGCGTGGAAGCGCGGAGGACGGCCGGCCAGAAGCAATTGGACGGCAGTGGAGAGGGGGCGGGGCCATGGGGAGGCGTGGCGTGGGCCGGCTTCGTTGTCCCTGACTTACGATTGGTTGCTGGGGCAGGGGCGCGAAGCCGGTTGAGTCCCCGGGGGTCACGTGGAGGTCTTGGAGGGCGTTTAGGTGAGCTAAGTGCAGCGGAGCGCGGGCTCTCTGACTTCCTGACGGCCTGGGCACGTCCTGCAGACGCTGTTGAACGCTCTAGGTCTGGGAGCACATATCCGCTCACCTAGGGGCGGATGACCCCAGTCGCCTCCTGAGCCCTGGAGGCGGGGCTGTAGGGTGGCGGGGAGAGGCAGGGTGGAGATGCTGAAAGATTCAGAAATGTCATTCGCCCAGTTGATCCAGGAAAGGGACGGAGGGTGGCGTGAAGGGTGCAGTTAGGGAGAGGGTTTAGGATGGTGGGGAAGGGATAAGCTTAGGGGTTAGGGCCTAGAGTTAAGGGTTAGGAGTTAGGTTTGGGTTTAGGGATTGGGCCAAGGGCTAAGAGTTGGGGGTTAGTCTTGTATAAATTAATAAGCAGAAACCTCAATTAAATAGGACGGGGAGACCAGAACGGAGAGCTCTCATGCGTTACCGCAATTGCGGAGACCCACAGTGAGAAGAAAGACTGTCATTTCCTGGCCTCAGGAAAGGACTGAGCCAGGACTCAAGGACTCAGCCAATAAAAAGTTGTGTACTGTTTGCTATAGCCTGTCCAGGGTCCTCTTCCTTCCCTTGACTCATGGGGATGCTCATGTGCCTTGCTGTGGTTGCAGACCTCCAAGTTGTGATTTTCTCCCGATCCTGAGAATAAACCCATATTTGCTGGAGAAATATCTGGCTGTTTGTTTCAGGTCAACACCAGGAAAACTAACTCAGGAAATGACCTAATCTCCCTTATATACCATCTTCAGTTAAAAAACAAAAGGTGTTGGGAGAGGGGGGAAGCCAGTTAAAGGAGGTCATCAGGCAGTGCATAGTAAACAAGGGTATGTTTGTTATGTAGATTTAAGTCCAGGCCTTCTCCATAGGTAAAAGTTTCTTGAGCTTCAGTTACCCTATTCCTGGTACAGAGAGGGAGACACCATTTCAAATGGAGATTTACCTCATAAATTCCCCTCACAGAGGGAAACACTACTTGGTTTTCTGAGCTCTTGTGTGCTTTTTATTAACCCTAACCCTAACCGTAACCCTAACCCTAACCCTGACCCTAACCCTACCCTAACCCTAACCCTAACCCTAACCCTAACCCCACGGTGCTCAGGGTCTAGGACAGGTAGAGGGAGAATTTAAAAGGTAGAAGGCAGAGCGTTATGTTGGGGTGGGTTCAACATCCACCCCAGTAAATCAGAAGCAGGAGGTTACATATCCTGGGGGGAGAGAGACCCTGTGGACAGAGGTCCTGGGGGTGCACTGATCATAACCCCCTGAGGATCATATGTGCCTGTCTGACAGGAGGTCCTGTATGTGGGCCACCTGTGCGTGAGGGGGTCGAAGTTGGGTTTGGACACAGAGTTGATGAAATGTGCTGGTACCTCCCTTTGTGGAAATGTTTTCGAATCACAGGGAAGCTGAGAGTCTTCTGGATGTTCTCTTTGTCAAGAAAAATAAATAAGATATAGGAACTTGATGGACACATCCCTAGTGACTGATGATATCCCATCTGCAAATAGACAATGTAACTTTCTCATTTGTTGGCTGCACTGAGAATATGAGACTTCAGAGACAGAAAAAACTTGAAATGTCCCTTGGGGCAGCTGAACGTCGTGGAGAGGTAATTCTCAATCCCAACCGAAACCACCTTCCCTGCCACCCACTGCACCGGCTCCTGGGACTAGTCTCTGAGCTCCCCCTACAGCCCAGCCTCTCCTGTCTCCCTGCAGAGAGGTTTGTGTCTGGGCTCACACTGACTTCCTCTCACTGTCTCTTGCACAGTAATACACGGCTGTGTCCTCGGTGGTCACAGAACTCAGCTGCAGGGAGAACTGGTTCTTGGACGTGTCATCAGTGATGGAGATTCGGCCTTGGAAAGCAGGTTGTAGCTTGTGCTCCCTGTCCAGTACCCCATCCACTCCAACCCTTCCCCAGGGCGTGGGCAGATCCAATTCCAGTAGTAACTGCTGGTTACAGAGCCCCCAGAGACAGCACAGGTGAGGGACAGGGTCTGTGAGGGTTTCACCAGTCCTGGGCCAGACTCTGCACTGTCAGATCAGACAGGACACCTGAGAACAAGGAGAATCAGTCCCTCTTAGCCACCTGAAGCCACAATCATCCCCATAGACCGGCCCTGAACCTGAGACACTCACCTTGGGGATCCGTCATCAGGCAGAGGAAAAGACCCCACAGCTGCATCTCCTAGACCACAGCTCTGCCTCCCCCAGAGACCTCAGCCGTGCCTGAGGAGAGAGCTTTGAGCTCCCGCTAAGCAAGGGTTAGGGTTAGGGTTAGGGTACGGGTACGGGAAAGGGTACGGGTTAGGGTATGGGTTAGTGTTAGTGTACGTGTTAGGATTACGGTACGGTTTAGGGTAAGGCTTAGGGTAAGGGTTAGGGTTACGGTTAGGGTTAGGGTTAGGGAACGGGTACGGTTCATGGTACAGGTTAGGGTACGACAATGGGTTAGGGTTAGAGTACATGTTAGGGTATGGGTTAGTGTTAGTGTACGGGTTAGAATTAGGGTACGGCTTAGAGGAAGGCTTAGGGTAAGGGTTAGGGTTAGGCTTAGGCTTAGGCTTAGGCTTAGGGAACGGGTTAGGGTTAGGGTTAGGGCTAGGGTTAGGATTAGGGTTAGGGAATGGGTACGGTTTAGGGTACAGGTTAGGGCAAGACAACGCGTTAGGGTTAGGGAACGTGTTAGGGTACGCTTTAGTGTTAGTGTACGGGTTAGGATTAGGGTATGGGTTAGGGTAAAGCATAGGGTAAGGGTTAGGGTTAGGGTTAGGGAACAGGTACGGTTTCAGGAACAGGTGAGAGTACGACAATGGCTTAGGGTTAGGGAATGTGTTAGGGTAAGGGTTAGTGTACGGTTTAGGATTAGGGTACGGCTTAGGGTAAGGGTTATAGTTATGGTTATGGTTAGGGTTAAGGAACGGCTATGGTTTAGGGTACAGGTTAGGGTAAGACAATGGGTTAGGTTTAGGGTATGTGTTAGGGTACGGGTCAGTGTTAGTGTACGTGTTAGGATTAGGGTATGGGTTAGTGTAAGTCTTAAGGTAAGGGTTAGGGTTAGGATTAGGGACAGGGTTAGGGTTAGGGAACCGGTACGGTTTAGGGTACAGGTTAGTGTATGACAACGGGTTAGGGTTAGGGTATGTGTTAGGGTATGGGTTAGTGTTAGTGTACAGGTTACGATTAGGGTACAGGTTAGGGTAAGGCTTAGGGTAAGGGTTAGGGAACGGGAACGGTTTAGGGTACAGGTTAGGGTGCGAAAATGGTTTAGGGTTAGGGTACGTGTTAGGGTACGAGTTAGTGTTCGGGTTAGGATTAGGGTACGGGGTAGGGTAAGGTTTAGGGTAAGCATTAGGGTAAGGGTTAGGATTAGGGTTAGTGTCAGGGAACGGGTACGATTTAGGGTATAGGTTACGGTAGACAACTGGTTAGGGTTAGGCTATGTGTTAGGGTACGGGTTAGTGTTAGTGTATGGGTTAGGTTAAGGCTTTGGGTAAGTGTTAGGGTTAGGGTTAGGGATCGGGTACGGTATAGGTTACAGGTTAGGGCATGACAACGTGTTCTGTTTAGGGCACATGCTCGGGTATGGATTACTGTTAGTGTATGGGTTAGGAATAGGGTACGGGTTAGCGTAAGGCTTAGGGTAAGGGTTAGGGTTAGGGTTTTGGTTAGGGTTAGGGTTAGGGAATGGGTACGGTTTAGGGTACAGGGTAGGGTACGAAAACTGGTTAGGTTTAGGGTTCGTGTTAGGGTACGTGTTAGTGTTCGGGTTAGAATTAGGAAACGGGTTAGTGTAAGGCTTAGGATAAGGGTTAGGGTAAGGTTTAGGGTTAGGGTTAGGGTTAGGGAATGGGTACGGTTTAGGGTACAGGTCAGTGCACGACAATGCTGTAGGGTTAGCATACCTGTTAGGGTATGGGTTACTGTTAGTGTACGGGTTAGGATTAGGGGACGGGTTATGGTAAGGCATATGGTAAGGGATAGGGTTAGGGTTAGAGTTATGGTTAGGGTTTGGGAACGGGTCCGGTTTAGGGTACAGGTTAGGGTACAACAACGGGTTAGGTTTAGTGTGCATGTTAGGGTACAGGTTAGTTTTAGTGTAGGGGTTAAGATTAGGGTATGGCTTAGAGTTAGGCATAGGGTAAGGGTTATGGTTATGGTTATGGTTAGGATTTGGGTTAGGGTTAGGGAACGGGTTAGGATTACGGTACGGTTTAGGGTAAGGCTTATGGTAAGTGTTAGGGTTAGTGTTAGGATTAGGGAATGGGTCAAGTTTAGGGTACAGTTTAGAGTATGACAATGAGTTAGAGTTAGGATACGTGTTAGGGTACGGGTTAGTGTTAGTGTATGGTTTAGGATTAGGGTACGGGTTAGGATAAGCCTTAGTGTAAGGCCTATGGTTATGGTTGTGGTTAGGGTTAGTGTTACGGAACGGCTATGGATTAGGGTACAGGTTAGGGTACGACAATGGGTTAGGATTAGGGTACGGTTTAGTGTAAGGCTTAGGGTAAGGGTTAGGGTTAGGTTTATGGTTATGGTTAGGGTTACGGAACGGGTATGGTTTAGGGTACAGCTTAGGGTTCGACAAAGGTTTAGTGTTAGGGTACGTGTTAAGGTATGGGTTAGTGTTAGTGTACGGGTTACGATTATGGAATGGGTTAGGGTAAGGCCTAGGGTAAGGGTTAGGGTTAGGGTTAGGGAACGGGTACGGTTTAGGGTACTGGTAAGGGTATGACAATGGGTTAGGCTTAGGGTACGTGTTAGGGTATGGGTTAGTGTTAGTGTACAGGTTAGGATTAGGGTACGTGTTGGGGCAAGTCTTCGGGTAAGGGTTACGATTAGGTTAGGGTTACGGTTAGTGAACGGGTAACGCTTAGGGTACAGGTTAGGGTATGACAACGGGTTAGGGTTAGGGTACGTGTTAGGGTAAGGGTAAGTGTTAGTGTACAGGTTAGAGTAAGGCGTATGGTAAGGGTTAGGGTTAGGGTTTGGGTTAGGGAACGGGGACGGTGTAGGGTGTAGGTTAGTGTATGACAATGCTCTAGGGTTAGCGTATGTGTTAGGGTACGGGTTAGTGTTAGTGTATGGGTTAGGGTTAGGGTACGGGTTAGGTTAAGGCTTCGGGTAAGGGTTGCCGTTACAGTTAGGGTTAGGGAATGAGTACGGCTTAGGGTACAGGTTAGGGTACTTCAACACTCTAGGGTTAGTGTACGTATTATGGTATGGGTTATTGGTAGTGTATGGTTTAGGATTAAGGTACGGGTTAGGGTAAGGATTTGGGTAAGGTTTATGGTTACGGTTTGTGTTAGGGTTAGAGTTAGAGAACGGGTACGGTTTAGGGTACAAGTTAGTGTACGACAACACTGTAGCGTTACTGTATGTGTTAGGGTATGGGTTAGTGCTAGTGTACGGGTTAGCATTAAGGTACGGGTTAGGGTAAGGCTTCGGGTAAGGGATTTGGATACAGTTAAGATTAGGGTTAGGTTTAGGTTTAGGGAACCTGTACGGTTTCGGGTATAGGTTAGGGTATGACAACGCTCTAGGGTTAGCATATGTGTTAGGTGACGGGTTAGTGTTAGTGTACAGGTTAGGATTAATGTATGGGTTAGTGTAAGGCTTTGGGTAAGGGTTACGGTTACGGTTAATGTTAGGGTTAGTGTTAGGGAACGGGTATGGTTTAGGATACAGGTTAGTGTACGACAACACTCTAGGGTTAGTGTACGTGTTAGGGTACAAGTTAGTGTTAGTGTACGGGTTAGGATTAAGGTACGGGTTAGGGTAAGGCTTCTGGTAAGGGTTCCGGTTACTGTTAGATTTAGGGTTAGGGTAAGGTAATGGGTATGATTTAGGGTACAGGTTAGGGTATGACAACGCTCTAGGGTTAGGGTACATGTTAGGGTACGGGTTAGTGTTAGTGTACGGGTTAGGATTAAGGTACGGGTTAGGGTAAGGCTTCGGGTAAGGGTTACAGTTACGGTTAGGGTTAGGGTTAGGGTTAGGGAACCTGTACGGTTTTGGGTACAGGTCAGGGTATGACAACGCTCTAGGGTTAGCATACGTGTTAGGTGATGGGTTAGTGTATGGGTTAGGATTAATTTAGGGTTAGGGCAAGGCTTCGGGTAAGGATTATGGTTACGGTTAGGGTTAGGGTTAGGGAACGGGTACGGTTTAGGGTACAGGTTAGTGTATGACAACGCTCTAGGGTTAGCGTATGTGATAGGGTACGGGTTAATGTTAGTGTACTGGTTAGGGCTAAGGTACGGGTTACAGAAAGGCTTCAGGTAAGGGTTATGGTTACGGTTAGGGTTAGGGTTAGTGTTACGGAACGGGTACGGTTTAGGGTACAGGTTAGTGTACGACAACGCTCTAGGGTTAGTGTATGTGTTAGGGTACGATTTAGTGTTAGTGTACGGGTTAGGATTAAGGTACGGGTTAGGGTTAGGCTTTGGGTAAGTGTTACGGTAACAGGGTTAGGGTTAGGGTTAGGGAACGGGTACGGTTTAGGGTACAGGTGAGTGTATGACAACGCTCTAGGGTTAGCGTATGTTTTAGGGTATGGTTTAGTGTTAGTGTACGGGTTAGGATTAAGGTATGAGTTAGGGTAAGGCTTCAGGTAAGGGATATGGTTACGGTTAAAATTAGGGTTAGGGTTAGGGAACGGGTACATTTTAGGGTATAGGTTAGAGTACGACAATGCTCTAGGGTTACCGTATGTTTTAGGGTATGGGTTAGCGTTAGTGTACGTTTTAGGATTAAGGTACTGGTTAGGGTAAGTCTTCAGGTAAAGGTTACGGTTATGGTTAGGGTTAGGGTTAGGGAATGGGTATGATTTAGGGTACAGGTTAGTTTACGACAATGCTCTTGGGTTAGCGTACATGTTAGGGTACGGGTTAGTGTCAGGGTATGGTTTAGGATTCAGTTACGGATTAGGGTAAGGGTTATGGTAACGCTTAGGGTTAGGATTAGGGTTAGGGAATGGGTACGGTTTAGGGTACAGGTGAGTGTACGACAGCGCTCTAGGGTTAGCCTACCTTTTAGGGTACAGGTTAGTGTTAGTGTATGGGTTAGGATTGAGGTAAGGGTTAGGGTAAGGCTTCAGGTAAGGGATATGTTTAGGGTTAGGATTAGGATTAGGGTTAGGGAACGGGTACGTTTTAGGGTATAGGTTAGGGTACGACAATGCTCTAGGGTTAGCGTATGTTTTAGGGTATGGGTTAGTGTTAGTGTACGTTTTAGGATTATGGTACAGGTTAGGGTAAGTCTTTGGATAAAGGTTGCGGTTATGGTTATGGTTAGTGTTAGTGTTAGGGAACGGGTATGATTTAGGGTACAGGTTAGGTTATGACAACGCTCTAGGTTTAGCGCACGTGTTAGGGTATGGGTTAGTGTCAGGGTACGGGTTAGGATTATGTTACGGGTTAGGGTAAGGCTTCGGGTAAGTGTTACAGTTACGGTTATGGTTATGGTTAGGGTTAGGGAACCTGTACGTTTTCGAGTACAGGTTAGGGTATGACAACTCTCTAGGGTTAGCATATGTGTTCGGTGATGGGTTAGTGTTAGTATACGTTTTAGGATGAAGGTACCGGTTAGGGTAAGGCTTCAGGTAAGGGTTACGGTATTGTTAGGGTTAGGGTTAGTGTTAGGGAACGGGTACACTTTAGAATACAGGTTAGTGTACGACAACGGTCTAGGGTTAGCGTATGTGTTAGGGTATGGGTTAGTGTTAGTGTACGGGTTAGGATTAAGGTACGGGTTAGGGCAAGGCTTCGGGTTGGGTTCCAATTACTGTTAGGGTTAGGGTTAGGTAAGGGGTATGATTTACGGTACAGGTTAGGGTATGACAATGCTGTAGGATTAGCGTATGTGTTAGGGTATGGGTTAGGGTTAGTGTATGTTTTAGGATTCAGGTACGGGTTAGGGTAAGCCTTCGGGTAAATTTACGGTTATGGTTATGGTTATACTTAGGGTTAGGGAATGGACACGGTTTAGGGTACCAGTTAGTGTGCGACAACGCTCTTGGTTTAGCATACGTGTTAGGGTACATGTTAGTGTCAGTGTACGGGTTAGGATTAAGGTACGGGTTAGAGTAGGGCTTCGGGTAAGGGTTACGGTTACGCTTAGGGTTAGGGTTAGAGAACGGGTATGGTTGAGGGTACAGGTAAGTGGATGACAACGTTCTAGGGTTAGCGTACATGTTAGGGTATGAGTTAGTGTTAGTGTATGGGTTAGGATTAAGGTACGTGTTTGGGTAAGGCTTCGGGTAAGGGTTACAGTTAGGGTTAGGGTTAGGGAACAGGTATGGTTTAGTGTACAGGTTAGGGTATTACAACGCTCTAGGGGTAGGGTTAGGGTTAGGGTACGGTTTAGTGTTAGTGTACAGGTTAGGATTAAGGTACGGGTTACAGTAAGGCTTCGGGTAAGGGTCATGGTTACGGTTAGGGTTAGGGTTAGGTTTACGGAACGGGTACGATTTAGGGTACAGGTGATTGTTCGACAACGCTCTAGTGTTAGTGTATGTGTTAGGGTATGGGTTAGTGTTAGTGTACGGGTTAGGATCAAGGTACAGGTTAGGGTAAGGCTTTGAGTAAGGTTTACAGTTTCGGTTAGGTTTAGGATATTAAAGTGTGGGAATAGGTACGCTTTAGGGTACAGGTTATTGTACGACAACGCTCTAGTGTTAGCATATGTGTTAGGGTATGGTTTAGTGTTAGTGTAAGGGTTATGATTAAGGTACGGGTTAGGGTAAGGCTTCGGGTACGGGTTACAGTTACGGTTAGAGTTCGGGGTAGCTTTAGGGAACGGGTACGTTTTAGTGTATTGGCTAGTGTACAACAATGCTCTAGGTTTAGCGTACATGTTAGAGAATGAGTTAGGGTTAGGGTTAGGGTTAGGATAAAGGTACCAGTTAGGGTAAGGCTTTGGGTAAGAGTTACTGTTACGGTTAGGGTTAGGGAATGGTACGGTTTAGGGTACAGGTTAGAGTACGACAACGCTCTATGGTTAACGTACGTGTTAGGGTATGTGTTACTTTTAGTGTATGGGTTAGGATTAAGGTACGGGTTAGAGCAAGACTTCAGGTAAGTGTTACGGTTAAGGAAAGGGTTAGGGTTAGGGTTAGGGAACGGGTACAGTTTAAGGTACAGGTTAGGGTAGGACAACGCTCTAGGGTTAGCATACATGTTAGGGTAAGGTTTAGTGTTAGTGTACGGGGTAGGATTAAGGTTAGGGTTAGGGTAACCCTTCGGATAAGGGTTACTGTTACGGTTAGGGTTCGGGTTAGGGTTAGGGAACGGGTACAATTTAGGGTACAGTTGAGTGTATGATAACGCTCTAGTGTTAGTGTATGTGTTACGGTATGGGTTAGTGTTAGTGTACCGGTTAGGATCAAGGTTTGGGTTAGGGTAAGGCTTCAGGTAAGGTTTACGGTTACGGTTAGGTTTAGGGTTAGGGTGGGAACAGGTACGCCTTAAGGTTAGTGTATGAAAATGCTCTAGGGTTAGCGTACGTGTCAGAGTACGGGTTAGTGTTAGTGTACGGGTTAGGACTAATGTACGGGTTAGGGTAAGTCTTCAGGTAAGGGTTAGAGTTAGGGATAGGGAATTGGTATGGTTTAGGGTACAGGTTAGGGTACTTCAATGCTCTAGGGTTAGTGTACATGTTATGGTACAGGTCAGTATTAGTGTATGGGTTAGGATTAAGGAACGGGTTACGGCAAGGCTTCTGGTAAGTGTTACGGCTAGGGTTAGTGTTAGTGTTAGGGTTAGGGAAAGGGTACGGTTTAGGGTACAGGTCAGTGCATGACAATGCTCTAGGGTTAGCATACCTGTTAGGGTATGGGGTAGAGTTAGTGTATGGGTTAGGATTAAGTTACGGGTTAAGGTAAGCCTTCTGGTAAGGATTACAGTTATGGTTAGGCTTAGGGTTAGCGTTAGGGTACTGGTACGTTTTAGGGTACAGGTTAGTGTACAACACCACTCTATGGTTAGCATATGTGTAAGTATTAGAGTATGGGTTAGGATTAAGGTACGGTTTAGGGTAAGGCTTCGGATAAGGGTTACAATTAAGCTTAGGTTTAGGGTTAGGTAACGCGTACGGTTTAGGGTACAGGTTAGGGTATGACAACGCTCTAAGGTTAGCGTACATGTTAGGGTACGGGTAAGTGTTAGTGTACGGGTAAGGATTAAGGTACGGGTTAGGGTAAGGCTTCGGGTAAGAGTTACGGTTACGGATAGGGTTAGGGTTAGGGAACAGGTACGGTTTACGGTACAGTTTAGGGTACGACAACGCTCTAGGGTTAGCGTACGTGTTAGGGTAATGGTTACTGTTAGTGTATGGGTTAGGATTAAGGTACGTGTTTGGGTAAGGCTTCGTGTAAGGGTTACGGTTACGGTTAGGGTTAGGGTTAGGGTTAGGTTTGGGGTACTGTTTAGGGTACATGTTTTGGTACGATCAAGCTCTAGGGTTAGCGTACGTGTTAGGGTACGGGTTAGTGTTAGTGTAAGGGTTAGCATCAAGGTACGGGTTAGGGTAAGGCTTCAGATAAGGGTTACAGTTACGGTTAAGGTTAGGGTCGGGGTTAGGGAACGGGTATGGTTTAGTGTTCAGGTCAGGGTACGACAATGGTTTAGGGTTAGTGTACCTGTTAGGGTATGGGTTAGTGTTAGTGTATGGGTTAGGATTAGGGTACATGTTAGGGTAAGGCTTTGGGTAAGGGTTAGGTTTAGGGTTAGGTGTTGGGTTAGGGTTAGGGAATGGGGACGGTTTAGGGTACAGGTTTGGGTACGACAATGGTTTAGGGTTAGGGTTAGGGTTAGGGTTAGGGTACGGGAAAGGGTACGTGTTAGGGTATGGGTTAGTGTTAGTGTACGGGTTAGGATTAGGGTACGGGTTAGGGTAAGGCTTTGGGTAAGACTTAGGTTTAGGGTTAGGATTAGGGAACAGATACGGTTTAGGGTACGGGTTAGGGTACAACAACGCAATAGGGTCAGCGTACGTGTTAGGGTATGAGTTAGTGTTATTGTACGGGTTAGGTTTAGGGTACGGGATAGGGTAAGGCTTCGGGTAAGTGTTAGGGTTAGGGTTAGGGTTAGGGAACGGGTATGGTTTAGGGTACATGTTAGGGTAAAACAGTGATTTAGGGTTAGCGTATGTGTTAGGGCATGGGTTAGTGTTAGTGTACGGGTTAGGATTAGGGGATGGGTTAGGGTTAGGCTTCGG
The DNA here is from genome assembly GCF_059928025.1 of Delphinapterus leucas. Taxonomy (NCBI): domain Eukaryota; kingdom Metazoa; phylum Chordata; class Mammalia; order Artiodactyla; family Monodontidae; genus Delphinapterus; species Delphinapterus leucas. The sequence continues at coordinate 96,467,130 of NC_143140.1, forward strand.
GTAAGGGTTACAGTTACGGTTAGGGTTAGGGTTAGGGTTAGGGAACCTGTACGGTTTCGGGCACAGGTTAGGGTATGACAACGCCCTAGGTTTAGGGTTAAGGTTAGGGGATGGGGACGGGGACGGTTTAGGGTACAGGTTAGGGTACGACAACGGTTTAGGGTGAGCGTACGTGTTAGGGTACAGGTTAGTGTTAGCGTATGGGTTAGGATTAGGGTACGGGTTAGGGTAAGGCTTCGGGTAAGGGTTAGGGTTAGGGAACGGGTATGTTTTAGGATACAGGTTAGTGTATGACAACACTCTTGGGTTAGTCTATGTGTTAGGGTACGAGTTAGTATTAGTGTACGGGTTAGGATTATGGTACGGGTTAGTGTAAGACTTCTGGTAAGCGTTCCGGTTACTGTTAGATTTAGGGTTAGGTTTAGGTAATGGGTATGATTTAGGGTACAGTTTAGGGTATGACAACGCTCTAGGGTTAGGGTATGTGTTAGGGTACAGGTTAGTGTTAGTGTACGGGTTAGGATTAAGGTACGGGTTAGGGTAAGGCTTCGGGTAAGGGTTACAGTTACGGTTAGGGTTAGGGTTAGGGTTAGGGAACCTGTACGGTTTCGGGCACAGGTTAGGGTATGACAGCATGTGCTGTTTAGGGCACATGTTCGCGTATGGATTACTGTTAGTGTACGGGTTAGGAATAGTGTACAGGTTAGCGTAAGGCTTAGGGTAAGGGTTAGGGTTAGGGTTTTGGTTAGGGTTAGGGTTAGGGAATGGGTACGGTTTAGGGTACAGGGTAGGGTACGAAAACTGGTTAGGTTTAGGGTTCGTGTTAGGGTCTGTGTTAGTGTTCGGGTTAGAATTAGGAAACGGGTTAGTGTAAGGCTTAGGTTAAGGGTTAGGGTTAGGGTTAGGTTTAGGGAATGGTTATGGTTTAGGATACAGGTTAGTGAACCACAACGGGATATGGCTAGGGCATGTGTTAGGGTATGGGTTACTGTTAGTGTACCGGTTAGGATTAGGGGACAGGTTAGGGTAAGGCATATGGTAAGGGATAGGGTTAGGGTTAGGGTTATGGTTAGGGTTTGGGAATGGGTCCGGTTTAGGGTACAGGTTAGGGTACAACAACGGGTTAGGTTTAGTGTGCATGTTAGGGTACAGGTTAGTTTTAGTGTAGGGGTTAAGATTAGGTTATGGCTTAGGGTTAGGCATAAGGTAAGGGTTATGGTTATGGTTAGGGTTAGGATTTGGGTTAGCATTAGGGAACGGGTTAGGATTGCAGTATGGTTTAGGGTAAGGCTTATGGTAAGTGTTAGGGTCAGGGTTAGGATTAGGGAATGGGTACAGTTTAGGGTACAGGTTAGAGTATGACAATGAGTTAGAGTTAGGATACGTGTTAGGGTACGGGTTAGTGTTAGTGTATGGTTTAGGATTAGGGTACGGGTTAGGATAAGGCTTAGTGTAAGGCTTATGGTTATGGTTGTGGTTAGGGTTAGGGTTACGGAATGGCTATGGATTAGGGTACAGTTTAGGGTACGACAACAGGTTAGGATTAGGGTACGGGTTAGTGTAAGGCTTAGAGTAAGGGTTAGGGTTAGGTTTAGGGTTATGGTTAGGGTTACGGAACGGGTATGGTTTAGGGTACAGCTTAGGGTTCGACAAAGGTTTAGTGTTAGGGTACGTGTTAAGGTATGGGTTAGTGTTAGTGTACAGGTTACGATTACGGTATGGGTTAGGGTAAGGCCTAGGGTAAGTGTTAGGGTTAGGGTTAGGGAACGGGTACGGTTTAGGGTACTGGTAAGGGTACAACAATGGGTTAGGCTTAGGGTACGTGTTAGGGTACGGGTTAGTGTTAGTGTACAGGTTAGGATTAGGGTACGGGTTGGGGCAAGGCTTCGGGTAAGGGTTACGATTAGGGTTAGGGTTACGGTTAGTGAACGGGTAAAGCTTAGGGTACAGGTTAGGGTATGACAACGGGTTAGGGCTAGGGTATGTGTTAGGGTAAGTGTAAGTGTTAATGTACGGGTTAGGATTAGGGTACGGGTTAGAGTAAGGTGTATGGTAAGGGTTAGGGTTAGGGAATGGGTACGGTTTAGGGTACAGGTTAGGGTACTTCAACACTCTAGGGTTAGTGTACGTATTAGGGTATGGGTTAGTGGTAGTGTACGGTTTAGGATTAAGGTACGGGTTAAGGTAAGGCTTTGGGTAAGGTTTACGGTTACAATTTGTGTTAGGGTTAGAGTTAGGGAATGAGTACGGTTTAGGGTACAAGTTAGTGTATGACAACACTGTAGCATTACCGTACGTGTTAGGGTATGGGTTAGTGTTATTGTACGGGTTAGGATTAAGGTACGGGTTAGGATAAGGCTTCGGGTAAGGGATATGGTTACGATTAAGATTAGGGTTAGGGTTAGGTTTAGGGAACCTGTACGGTTTCGGGTATAGGTTAGGGTATGACAACACTCTAGGGTTAGCATATGTGTGAGGTGATGGGTTAGTGTTAGTGTACAGGTTAGGATCAATGTACGGGTTAGGGTAAGGCTTCGGGTAAGGGTTACGGTTACGGTTAAGGTTAGGGTTAGTATTAGGGAACGGGTACAGTTTAGGGTACAGGTTAGGGTAGGACAACGCTCTAGGGTTAGCGTACATGTTAGGGTAAGGTTTAGTGTTAGTGTACGGGGTAGGATTAAGGTACGTGTTTGGGTAAGGCTTCGGATAAGAGTTACGGTTATGGCTAGGGTTTGGGTTAGGGTTAGGGAACGGGTACGATTTAGGGTACAGTTGAGTGTACGATAACGCTCTAGTGTTAGTTTATGTGTTACGGTATGGGTTAGTGTTAGTGTACCGGTTAGGATCAAGGTTCGGGTTAGGGTAAGGCTTCGGGTACGTTTTACGGTTATGGTTAGGTTTAGGGTTAAGGTGTGGGAACAGGTACACTTTAAGGTACAGGTTAGTGTATGACAATGCTCTACGGTTAGCGTACGTGTCAGAGTACGGGTTAGTGTTAGTGTACGGGTTAAGATTAATGTACGGGTTAGGGTAAGTCTTTGGGTAAGGGTTAGGGTTAGGGTTAGAGTTAGGGATAGGGAATGGGTACGGTTTAGGGTACAGGTTACGGTACTTCAATGCTCTAGGGTTAGCGTACATGTTAAGGTACAGGTCAGTATTAGTGTATGGGTTAGGATTAAGGAACTGGTCATGGCAAGGCTTCTGGTAAGAGTTACGGCTAGGTTTAGTGTTAGTGTTAGGGTTAGGGAAAGGGTACGGTTTAGGGTACAGGTCAGTGCACGACAATGCTGTAGGGTTAGCATACCTGTTAGGGTATGGGGTAGAGTTAGTGTACGGGTTAGGATTAAGTTACGGGTTAAGGTAAGCCTTCCGGTAAGGATTACGGTTATGGTTAGGCTTAGGGTTAGCGTTAGGGTACTGGTACGTTTTAGGGTACAGGTTAGTGTACAACACCGCTCTATGGTTAGCATACGTGTAAGTATTAGAGTACGGGTTAAGATTAAGGTACGGTTTAGGGTAAGGCTTCGGGTAAGTGTTACAATTAAGGTTAGGTTTAGGGTTAGGGTTAGGTAACGCGTACGGTTTAGGGTACAGGTTAGGGTATGACAACGCTCTAAGGTTAGCATACATGTTAGGGTACGGGTAAGTGTTAGTCTATGGGTAAGGATTAAGGTACGGGTTTGGGTAAGGCTTCGGGTAAGGGTTACGGTTACGGATAGGGTTAGGGTTAGGGAACAGGTACGGTTTACGGTACAGTTTAGGGTACGACAACGCTCTAGGGTTAGCGTACGTGTTAGGGTAATGGTTACTGTTAGTGTATGGGTTAGGATTAAGGTACGTGTTTGGGTAAGGCTTCGTGTAAGGGTTACGGTTATGGTTAGGGTTAGGGTTAGGGTTAGGGTTAGGTTAGGGGTATGGTTTAGGGTACATGTTAGGGTACGACCAAGCTCTAGGGTTAGCATACGTGTTAGGGTACGGGTTAGTGTTAGTGTAAGGGTTAGCATCAAGGTACGGGTTAGGGTAAGGCTTCAGATAAGGGTTAGGGTTAGGGTTAGGGTTAGGGTTAGGGTTAGGGTTAGGGTTAGGGAACGGGGACGGTTTAGGGTACAGGTTATGATATGACAACGGTTTAGATTTAGCGTACGTGTTAGGGTATGGGTTAGTGTTAGTGTATGGGTTAGGATTAAGTTACGGGTTAGGGTAAGGCTGCGGGTAAGGGTTAGGGTTAGGGTTAGAGTTAGGGAATGGGGATGGTTTAGAGTACAGTTTAGTGTACGACAATGATTTAGGGTTAGTGTACGTGTTAGGGTACATGTAAGTGTTAGTGTACGGGTTAGGATTAGGGTACACGTTAGGGTAATGCTTTGGGTAAGGGTTAGTTTTAGGGTTAGTGTTAGTGTTAGGGAATGGGGACGTTTTAGGGTACAGGTTAGGGTACAGCAATGGTTTAGGGTTAGCGTATGTGTTAGGGAATGGTTTAGTGTTAGTGTACGGGTTAGGAATTGGCTATGGGTTAGGCTAAGGCTTCGGGTAAGGGTTAGGGTTAGTGTTAGGGTTAGGGTTAGGGAACGGGGACGGTTTAGGGTACAGGTTAGGGTACGACAACGGTTTAGGGTTAGCATACATGTTAGGCTATGGGTTAGTGTTAGTGTATGGGTTAGGATTAGGGTACGGGTTAGGGTAAGGTTTGGGTAAGGTGTAGGGTTAGGGTTAGCGCTAGGGTTAGGGTTAGGGAATGGGGACAGTTTAGGGTACAGGTTAGGGTACGAAAACGGTTTAGGTTTACAGTACGTGTTAGGGTATGGGTTAGTGTCAGTGTACTTGTAGGATGAGGGTGCGGGTTAGGGTAAGGCTTCGGGTAAGGTTTAGGTTTAGGGTTAGGGAATGGGGACGTTTTAGGGTACAGGTTAGGGTACGACAACGATTTAGGTTTACAGTACGTGTTAGGGTATGGGTTAGTGTCAGTGTACTTGTAGGATGAGGGTGCGGGTTAGGGTAAGGCTTCGGGTAAAGGGTAGGGTTAGGGTTAGGGTTAGGGAATGGGGACGGTTTAGGGTACAGCTTAGGGTACGGCAACTGTTTAGGGTTAGACTACGTGTTAGGGTATGGGTTAGTGTTAGTGTACGGGTTAGGATTAGGGTACGGGTTAGTGTAACGCTTTGGGTAAATGTTAGGTTTAGGGATAGGATTAGGGTTAGTGTTAGGGAATGGGTACGTTTTAGGGTGCAGGTTAGGGTACGACAATGGTTTACTGTTAGCGTACCTGTTAGTGTATGGGTTAGCGTTTGTGTACAGGTTAGGATTAGCGTACGGGTTAGTGTAAGGTTTCGGGTGTGGGTTAGGGTTAGGGTTAGGGTTAGGGAACGGGGACAGTTTAGGGTACAGGTTAGGGTACGACAACGGTTTATGGTTAGCGTACGTGTTAGGGTATGGTTTAGTGTTAGTGTATGGGTTAGGATTACGGTGCGGGTTAGTGTAAGTCTTCGGTAAGGTTTACGGTTAGGGTTATGGCTTGGGTTAGGGTTAGGGAATGGGTACGGTTTAGGGTACAGGTTAGTGTATGACAACGGTTTAGGGTTAGCGTACGTGTTAGGGTACGGATTAGTGTTAGTGTATGGGTGAGGATTAGGGTACAGGTTAGGGTAAGGCTTCGGGTAAGGGTTAGGTTTAGGGTTAGGGATAGGGTTATGGAACAGGGACGGTTTAGGGTACAGGTTAGGGTACGACAATGGTTTAGAGTTAGCGTACGTGTTAGGGTATGCGTTAGTGTTAGTGTACATGTTAGGATTAGGGTACGGGTTAGGGTAAGGCTTCGGGTAAGGGTTAGGGAATGGGGATGGTTTAGGGTACAGGATAGGGTACGACTACGGTTTAGGTTTAGCGTACTTGTTAGTGTTAATGTACGGGTTAAGATTAGGGTTAGGGTTAGGTTTAGGGAACAGGGACGGTTTAGGGTACAGGTTAGGGTACGACAACAGTTTAGTTTTAGCGTACGTGTTAGGGTATGGGTTAGTTTTAGTGTTCTTGTTAGGATTAAGGTACGGGTTAGCGTAAGGCTTCGGGTAAAGGTTAGGTTTATGGTTAGGTTTAGGGTTAGGATTAGGGAACGGGGATGGTTTAGGGTACAGGTTAGTATACGACAATGGTTTAGGGTTAGCGTACATGTTATGGTATGGGTTAGTGTTAGTGTACGGGTTAGATTTAGGGTATGGGTTAGGGTAAGGCTTCGGGTAAGGGTTAGGGTTAGGGTTAGGGATCAGGGACGGTTTAGGGTACAGGTTAGGGTACGACAGCGGTTTAGGGTTAGCGTATGTGTTAGGGTACGGGTTAGTGTTAGTGTACGGGTTAGGATTAGGGTACGGGTTAGGGTAAGGCTTCGGGTAATGGTTAAGTTTTGGGTTATGGTTAGGGTTAGGGTTAGGGAACAGGTACGGTTTAGGGTACAGGTTAGGGTACGACAACGGTTTAGGGTGAGCGTACGTGTTAGGGCATGGGTTAGTGTTAGTGAACGGGTTAGGATTAGGGTACAGTTTAGGGTAAGGCATCGGGTAAGTGTTAGGGCTAGGTTTAGGGTTAGGGTTATGTATCGGGTATAGTTTAGGGTGCAGGTTAGGGTACGACAACGGTTTAGGGTTAGTGTACATGTTAGGGTATGTGTTAGTGTTAGTGTACGGGTTAGGATTAGGGTAAAGGTTAGGGTAAGGCTTCGGGTAAAGGTTAGTGTTAGGGTTAGGGTTAGGGAACGGGTACGGTTTCGGGTACAGGTTAGTGTATGACAACGGTTTAGGGTTAGCGTATGTGTTAGGGTACGGGTTAGTGTTAGTGTATGTGTTAGGATTAGGGTACGGGTTAGGGTAAGGCTTCGGGTAAGGGTTAGGTTTAGGGTTAGGGTTAGGGAACGGGTACGGTTTATGGTACAGGTTTGGGTACGACAACGGTTTAGGGTTAGCGTACGTGTTAGGGTACGCGTTAGTGTTAGTGTATGGTTTAGGATTAGGTTTAGTGTTAGGGTTAGGTTTAAGGTTAGGTTTAGGGTTAGGGTTAGGGAATGGGTACGTTTCATGCTCCATTTTAGGGTATGACAACGGGTTAGTGTTAGAGTACGTGTTAGGTTATGCGTTATTGTTAGTGTACGGGTTAGGGTTAGGGTACCGTGTAGTGTAAGGGTTAGGTTAAGTGTTCGGTTTAGGATTAGGGTTAGGGTTAGGGTTAGGGTTAGGGAACGGGTGAATTGCAGTGCCCCTGTGCTCCATATAAAGTGATGGAAATATCCAATGGAAGTGTTAGAAACATCTTATTTTACCCGAGCCTTATACACTGCTATATGTTAATTACAGTTTTGCTCACACATCTGTTAATTGAAGTTACAGTGTTGTCAATTTCTGTTACTGATCCACCAGGGTGGGCCCCAACAAGGCTCTCCTTGCCCAGTGTCTTTGGAGCTAACAGATCGAGACTGAGTTTGGTTCAGAAGCAAGTGAAACTTTATATTTTCTTCAGAGAATGGAGAGATGAGAACGTGCACTACCCCACGGGCTGTGGGCTGAGCTGCTGTGTAGGGATCTCAGCAGCATCAGCGGGAGGGAGGAGCGGAGCTCTCGAGGGGCGGGTTGCCTGCAGCTCAGGCTCTATGTCGCGGAGTCTGCATGGGGCCCCAGGAGCTGAAGTGTCGACCCAGCCATTCTGCATTAGGAAATCGGGTCTGAAGTACCGGGTGTGGGACCTCTGCATGCGGACCCCTAGGAGCACGTGAAATTAGACAAAGCACAGAGGAAAAAAGGTTAGACTTTATTCTATTGTCCAGATTCTATTTTTATCTCCCAGGAATTTTTCATGGGCTTTGCCGGTGACAAACCACTCCTCTGCCTTTTGTCCCATTCCTCATTCTTGGGGCGCTGTGGGTGCAGACCCCTCTTCTGTAACTGCTTCATGCTGAGTTGGGAGTCCTCATACTCGTGGGGAGGGGCAGAACTTCTCCCCAGCAGCCTCTAGGTGATGTTGATTGTCCCCAGGCCTCCTGCCTCACTGCTCGTCCGCCTGAGTGCCAGCATTGGAAGTGTTATAGATTCTAATGACTTTTAAGGGTCCAGGAGAGAGATGCGCCGAGATGCTGGGGTGGCCGGTTTTATCCTGCCCCACATTTGTTCAGCCACCTTAGGCTGACGGTTTCTGCCAGCCTAGATGCTCTGACCAGTAGTCTGTGCCTTCTTCAATTAGGCCCCTAAATTAACGTACAAACAGCACCAGATGTCAGAGCCCTGCCCACTCAACTCCCAGACAGTCCAGGCCCGGTGGTGATCCAGGACCATGATGGCAACTGAGTCAACGGCCTTTTGAAGTAGCCAGGAGTCCAGCCGCTCTCACTGGGCACCGTCACCGCGGTGTCTGTAGGCTTTTCTATGGTGACAGCATGATATACGGTTCCCCTGCCAAGCTTATTAGCTCCCCTCTGGGTGCAGTCAGTCCTGCAAGCAGTAGTCTGCTCTTTTGGGGCACACTCTTGTTGTTTTCTGAGAGAAGCTCCAGGTCAAGTGATGGTCACACGAGTCGTCATAGGGGCCCGTTTTCCCTGGTTGTCTCTCTGGGGGTTGGAGTTGGAGGGCCTCCTCACTCGAGGTCAGCGTGCCCACGGAGCGACCCCTGAAACTTCAGGGCATGGTGGGTGGTTAGGATAACCATGTGGGGTCCTTTTCCCTTAGGAGGGAGCTGGATTCGCAGGCTGCTGATTTCCAGGTTCTTAGATACCCCCAGTACCCTGGCCGGATGTGGTGGTGGGCCAAGCCATTGGTGACTGTAGTTTATCCTACCTGGAGGGCATTCTTGCATTGTTCCATTTCAAGTGGTCCCAGTTTTTGCACCAATACTCCAAGGGCGGTTCACATTCTATGGGGATGTAAAGTTCAAAGGGTTTAGCTAAATTAGGGAGTTCCAACGCAAGGGTCTGGATTGACTGCTCTTTGCATTCTTGAAAGGTTGCTTCTGGATTCTATTCAAAAGGATCATCATCTTTTCCTTTCAGTGTTTCATACAGAGGCCCAGCTATTAGACTGTAGTTAGGGATCCAGATGCAGCAATCCCCGGCCTCCCCAGGAACCCCTAAGCTGTCTTCAAGTTTTAGAAGGGGTAAGGCTGCAAATGGCTTCTTCCCTTTCCTGGGATGCACTTCTCCCACCTTCTGTGAGAATGAAGCCCAGGCAGGTCACCATAGTCTGTGATATTTGAGGCTTTTTTTTCGACACCTTCTATCCTTTATTGGCTAGGTAGTTCAGAGGCCTCCTTAGTAGGGCTGGCGATCAGAATGTCGTCTGCATATTGAAGGAGGGTTCCCTTTTGCAGAGGTAGAACTTTTAGGTGTTTAGCTAACGTTTCCCCAAAGATGGTGTGGGTATTTTTGAACCCTTGGGGCAGGACCGCCCAGCAACTTTGTTTTTGTTGTATGTTGAGTCCTGCCACTCACAAGCCAAAATTTCTTGTGACTCTGGGACTAATGGAATACAGAAGAAGGCATCATTGAAGTCTAATACAGAATGCCATGTCCTGGTGGATGGTAGAATGACCAGCAGGGTGTAGGAATTAGGAACTACTGGATGTATATCCTCGGTGGCTTCACTGACTGTCCTGACATCCTTTACCAGGTCCCCAGCAGCCCACGGGGCTCTCGTGGTCAGGTCACTCCCAGGATATGGAGCTCATCTTGTCAGGTCCCCAGCAGCCCACGGGGCTCTCATGGTCAGGCCCCTCCCAGGGTATGGAGCTCACCTGTGCAGCTACCCAGCAGCCCATGAGGCTCTCGTGGTCAGGCCCCTCCCAGGATACAGAGCTCCCCTGGGCCGGTACCCTGGCAGGGCTGGGCACACAGGAACCGTGCACATAGCCCTCATTGCAGAGCACCCCCAGCTCACCTGTCGCTCAGAGCTGACACAGAGCACCTCAGAGCAGGACTTGAACTAACAAACAGCAGCGCCTACTGGCCTGTGACCCTGGCCGTCACTCTGTGTGGCCTCCCTCCGCCTGGCCTTCCAGAGATTTCCACTGCACCCGGGGCACCAGGCCTCTGTCTCCACCCACCACCCACCCCTCCTCTCCCTGACTCCTGGGTTCCTCTCATTAGGAGAGGGCCTTCTTGAAGTTGTCTCCCACTCATGGGCCAGATAAAATGATTAGAAAACAAGCCAGAGCTGCACTCCCTTGTCTATCCTGACTCTCAGGAGCCCACACCTGTTCCTTGGACGTGGCCGGTTCTGCAAGTTCCATTTTCTGCAACTGTGAGCCCCTGAGGGGTGAGGATTGGCTGACCTGGGCAGCCTGAACGTGCAGGCCAGCCCTCCCCAGGTGTGCCTGGGTTGAGGTCAATATAAACACCGCTCCAGGCAGCAAGAGACCCTGCAGCTGTGCCTGACGCCATATTCTCTGCCCCGTCAGCAGTTTCGTGGCTGGGCTGGTGGGTGGGAGTGAGGGGCTACGCCTTTGTATGTGGCCCAGTGTGAGTGGGGCTCTGCTGGACTTTCTGCAGGAGTTGCCAAGCTGCCACCTGCTAAAGAAGAGGATGTGTCACCCATAACTGCCGCTGGAATTTCTCCCCGGGCAGAGGTGAGGAAGGAAAAAAGCAGTGGGGGCCTGGACAGGAGGGGTATCTCAGGCAGGGAAATGGAAAGCTTCCAGAAGAGCGCCCGGGGCCAGGACAATCCTGGCTGGCCTGCAGGCACCAAGTCGGCCGGTGTGCTGTCGCTGGTGTGGCTCCATGGCCCTTCCTGTAGGCTTTCAAGTCCTTGTACATATTCAGGTGTTTTACCTGGGAAGGGTGGGAACAGTTCAGCAGCAGCTGGCCTGGGGCTCAGCTCACGTTTACTCACAGACGCTTCGGCACCGTCCCCCAGCTTTGAAATGAGGACCCTCCTTGCGGGTTGGGGGGCTGCTGGCTGCATGGGAGACGATTTCCCACCTCTGACCAACTTCAGCATTGTTTACCACTGGAGCAAGTACCCTGATAGGGTTTTCCTCTGTATAACTGGTGGGTTCTTTTTTTTTTTACTCTTTTTTGGTTCAAGGTAGATTTTATTCCTCTTTTTTGTATTTATAGATATAAGCATGGAAATAATTCATTCCTATAAATACATGTATGTGAAGGGAATAACTTTCTGTTTTTTGAAACTTTATTTATTTTTAAAAATTTTTAATTTCATTTTATTTACTTGTTTATACAGCAGGTTCTTATTGGTTATCTATTTTATACATATAAATGTATACATGTTAATCCCAATCTCCCAACTCCTCCCACCCCGCCCCCCGCCACGGCTTTACACTCTTGGTGTCCATACGTTTGCTCTCTACATCTGTGTCTCTATTTCTGCCCTGCAAACCGGTTCATCTGTACCATTTTTCTAGGTTCCACATATATGCATTAATATACAATCTTTGTTTTCCCCTTTCTGACTTACTTCACTCTGTAGGACAGTCTCTAGATCCATTGACGTCTGTACAAATGACCCAATTTCATTGCTTTTTATGGCTGAGTAATATTCCATTTTATATATGTACCACATCTTTATCCATTCGTCTGCCTCTGGGCATTTAGGTTGCTTCCATTACCTGACTATTGTAAATAGTGCTGCAAAGAATATTGTGGTGAATGTGTCCTTTCAATTTATGGTTTTCTCTGGGTATATGTCCAGTAGTGGGATTGCTGGATCATATGGTAATTCTATTTTTAGGTTTTTAAGGAACATCCATACTGTTCTCCATAGTGACTGTATCAATTTACATTCCCACCAATAGTGGAAGAGGGTTCCTATTATCCACACCCTCTCCAGCATTTGTTGTTTGTAGATTTCCTGATGATGCCAATTCTAAGAGGTGCGAGGTGATACCTCATTGTAGTTTTGATTTGCATTTCTCTAATAATTAGTGATGTTGGCTTAGGGTAAGGATTGGGGTAGGGATAGGGTAAGAGTTAGGGAACGGGTAAGGTATAGGGTACAGGTTAGGGTACGACAACAGTTTAGGGTTAGCGTACGTGTTAGGGCACGGGTTAGTGTTAGTGCATGGGTTAGGATTAGGGTACAGGATAGGGTAAGGCTTCGGGTAAGGGTTAGTGTTACGGTTAGGGAACAGGGACGGTTTAGGGTACAGGTTAGTGTACGACAAAGATTTAGGGTTAGCGTACGTGTTAGGGTATGGGTTAGTGTCAGTGTACGGGTTAGATTTAGGGTATGGGTTAGGGTAAGGCTTCGGGTAAGGGTTAGGGTTAGGGTTAGGGATCAGGGACGGTTTAGGGTACAGGTTAGGGTTCGACAATGTTTTAGTGTTAGCATACGTGTTAGGGTACGGGTTAGTGTTAGTGTACGGGTTAGGTTTAGGGAACGGGTTAGGGTAAGGCTTCGGGTAAGGTTTAGGGTTAGGGTTAGGGAATGGGGACGGTTTAGGGTACAGGTTAGTGTACGACAACGGTTTAGGGTTAGCGCACATGTTACTGTATGGGTTAGTGTTAGTGTACGGGTTACAATTATGGTACGGGTTAGGGTAAGGCTTCAGGTAAGTGTTAGGGTTAGGGTTAGCTTTAGGGTTAGTGTTAGGGAATGGGGATGGTTTAGGGTACAGTTTAGTGTACGACAACGGTTTAGGGTTAGCGTACATGTTAGTGTACGGGTTAGTGTTAGTGTACTAGTGTACTAGTACACTAGGGTTAGGGTTAGGGTTAGGGTTAGGTTTAGGGTTTTAGGGTTAGGGTTAGGGTTTTAGGGTTAGAGTTAGGGTTAGGGTTAGGGTTAGGGTTACGGTTTTAGGGTTAGGGTTAGGGTTAGGGTTTAGGGTTAGGGTCAGGGTTAGGGTTAGGGTTAGGGTTTAGGGTTAGGGTTAGGGTTAGGGGTTAGGGTTAGGGTTAGGGTTAGGGTTAGGGTTAGGGTTAGGGTCAGGGTCAGGGTCAGGGTTAGGGAACGGGGATTAGGGTTAGGGTTAGGGTTAGGGGTTAGGGTTAGGGTTAGGGTTAGGGTTAGGGTTAGGGTTAGGGTTAGGGAACGGGGACGGTTTAGGGTACAGGTTAGGGTACAGGTTAGGGTACAGGTTAGGGTTAGGGTTAGGGTTAGGGTTCGGGTTAGGGTTAGGGTTAGGGTTAGGTTAGGTTAGGGTTAGGGTTAGGGTTAGGGTTCGGGTTAGGGTTAGGGTTAGGGTTAGGGTTGGGTTAGGGTTAGGGGTTCGGGTTAGGGTTAGGGTTAGGGTTAGGGTTAGGGTTCGGGTTAGGGTTAGGGTTTAGGGTTAGGTTTAGGGTTAGGGTTTAGGGTTAGGGTTAGGGTTAGGGTTAGGGTTAGGGTTAGGGTTAGGGTTAGGGTTAGGGGTTAGGGTTAGGGTTAGGGTTAGGGTTAGGGTTAGGGTTTAGGGTTAGGGTTAGGGTTAGGGTTAGGGTTAGGGTTAGGGTTAGGGTTAGGGTCAGGGTCAGGGTCAGGGTCAGGATTAGGGTTAGGGTTAGGGTTAGGGTAGGGTTAGGTTTAGGGTAGGGTTAGGTTTAGGATTAGGGTTAGGGTTAGGGTTAGGGTTAGGGTTAGGGTTAGGGAACGGGGACGGTTTAGGGTACAGGTTATGATATGACAACGGTTTAGATTTAGCGTACGTGTTAGGGTATGGGTTAGTGTTAGTGTATGGGTTAGGATTAAGTTACGGGTTAGGGTAAGGCTGCGGGTAAGGGTTAGGGTTAGGGTTAGAGTTAGGGAATGGGGATGGTTTAGAGTACAGTTTAGTGTACGACAATGATTTAGGGTTAGTGTACGTGTTAGGGTACATGTAAGTGTTAGTGTACGGGTTAGGATTAGGGTACACGTTAGGGTAATGCTTTGGGTAAGGGTTAGTTTTAGGGTTAGTGTTAGTGTTAGGGAATGGGGACGTTTTAGGGTACAGGTTAGGGTACAGCAATGGTTTAGGGTTAGCGTATGTGTTAGGGAATGGTTTAGTGTTAGTGTACGGGTTAGGAATTGGCTATGGGTTAGGCTAAGGCTTCGGGTAAGGGTTAGGGTTAGTGTTAGGGTTAGGGTTAGGGAACGGGGACGGTTTAGGGTACAGGTTAGGGTACGACAACGGTTTAGGGTTAGCATACGTGTTAGGCTATGGGTTAGTGTTAGTGTATGGGTTAGGATTAGGGTACGGGTTAGGGTAAGGTTTGGGTAAGGTGTAGGGTTAGGGTTAGCGCTAGGGTTAGGGTTAGGGAATGGGGACAGTTTAGGGTACAGGTTAGGGTACGAAAACGGTTTAGGTTTACAGTACGTGTTAGGGTATGGGTTAGTGTCAGTGTACTTGTAGGATGAGGGTGCGGGTTAGGGTAAGGCTTCGGGTAAGGTTTAGGTTTAGGGTTAGGGAATGGGGACGTTTTAGGGTACAGGTTAGGGTACGACAACGATTTAGGTTTACAGTACGTGTTAGGGTATGGGTTAGTGTCAGTGTACTTGTAGGATGAGGGTGCGGGTTAGGGTAAGGCTTCGGGTAAAGGGTAGGGTTAGGGTTAGGGTTAGGGAATGGGGACGGTTTAGGGTACAGCTTAGGGTACGGCAACTGTTTAGGGTTAGACTACGTGTTAGGGTATGGGTTAGTGTTAGTGTACGGGTTAGGATTAGGGTACGGGTTAGTGTAACGCTTTGGGTAAATGTTAGGTTTAGGGATAGGATTAGGGTTAGTGTTAGGGAATGGGTACGTTTTAGGGTGCAGGTTAGGGTACGACAATGGTTTACTGTTAGCGTACCTGTTAGTGTATGGGTTAGCGTTTGTGTACAGGTTAGGATTAGCGTACGGGTTAGTGTAAGGTTTCGGGTGTGGGTTAGGGTTAGGGTTAGGGTTAGGGAACGGGGACAGTTTAGGGTACAGGTTAGGGTACGACAACGGTTTATGGTTAGCGTACGTGTTAGGGTATGGTTTAGTGTTAGTGTATGGGTTAGGATTACGGTGCGGGTTAGTGTAAGTCTTCGGTAAGGTTTACGGTTAGGGTTATGGCTTGGGTTAGGGTTAGGGAATGGGTACGGTTTAGGGTACAGGTTAGTGTATGACAACGGTTTAGGGTTAGCGTACGTGTTAGGGTACGGATTAGTGTTAGTGTATGGGTGAGGATTAGGGTACAGGTTAGGGTAAGGCTTCGGGTAAGGGTTAGGTTTAGGGTTAGGGATAGGGTTATGGAACAGGGACGGTTTAGGGTACAGGTTAGGGTACGACAATGGTTTAGAGTTAGCGTACGTGTTAGGGTATGCGTTAGTGTTAGTGTACATGTTAGGATTAGGGTACGGGTTAGGGTAAGGCTTCGGGTAAGGGTTAGGGAATGGGGATGGTTTAGGGTACAGGATAGGGTACGACTACGGTTTAGGTTTAGCGTACTTGTTAGTGTTAATGTACGGGTTAAGATTAGGGTTAGGGTTAGGTTTAGGGAACAGGGACGGTTTAGGGTACAGGTTAGGGTACGACAACAGTTTAGTTTTAGCGTACGTGTTAGGGTATGGGTTAGTTTTAGTGTTCTTGTTAGGATTAAGGTACGGGTTAGCGTAAGGCTTCGGGTAAAGGTTAGGTTTATGGTTAGGTTTAGGGTTAGGATTAGGGAACGGGGATGGTTTAGGGTACAGGTTAGTATACGACAATGGTTTAGGGTTAGCGTACATGTTATGGTATGGGTTAGTGTTAGTGTACGGGTTAGATTTAGGGTATGGGTTAGGGTAAGGCTTCGGGTAAGGGTTAGGGTTAGGGTTAGGGATCAGGGACGGTTTAGGGTACAGGTTAGGGTACGACAGCGGTTTAGGGTTAGCGTATGTGTTAGGGTACGGGTTAGTGTTAGTGTACGGGTTAGGATTAGGGTACGGGTTAGGGTAAGGCTTCGGGTAATGGTTAAGTTTTGGGTTATGGTTAGGGTTAGGGTTAGGGAACAGGTACGGTTTAGGGTACAGGTTAGGGTACGACAACGGTTTAGGGTGAGCGTACGTGTTAGGGCATGGGTTAGTGTTAGTGAACGGGTTAGGATTAGGGTACAGTTTAGGGTAAGGCATCGGGTAAGTGTTAGGGCTAGGTTTAGGGTTAGGGTTATGTATCGGGTATAGTTTAGGGTGCAGGTTAGGGTACGACAACGGTTTAGGGTTAGTGTACATGTTAGGGTATGTGTTAGTGTTAGTGTACGGGTTAGGATTAGGGTAAAGGTTAGGGTAAGGCTTCGGGTAAAGGTTAGTGTTAGGGTTAGGGTTAGGGAACGGGTACGGTTTCGGGTACAGGTTAGTGTATGACAACGGTTTAGGGTTAGCGTATGTGTTAGGGTACGGGTTAGTGTTAGTGTATGTGTTAGGATTAGGGTACGGGTTAGGGTAAGGCTTCGGGTAAGGGTTAGGTTTAGGGTTAGGGTTAGGGAACGGGTACGGTTTATGGTACAGGTTTGGGTACGACAACGGTTTAGGGTTAGCGTACGTGTTAGGGTACGCGTTAGTGTTAGTGTATGGTTTAGGATTAGGTTTAGTGTTAGGGTTAGGTTTAAGGTTAGGTTTAGGGTTAGGGTTAGGGAATGGGTACGTTTCATGCTCCATTTTAGGGTATGACAACGGGTTAGTGTTAGAGTACGTGTTAGGTTATGCGTTATTGTTAGTGTACGGGTTAGGGTTAGGGTACCGTGTAGTGTAAGGGTTAGGTTAAGTGTTCGGTTTAGGATTAGGGTTAGGGTTAGGGTTAGGGTTAGGGAACGGGTGAATTGCAGTGCCCCTGTGCTCCATATAAAGTGATGGAAATATCCAATGGAAGTGTTAGAAACATCTTATTTTACCCGAGCCTTATACACTGCTATATGTTAATTACAGTTTTGCTCACACATCTGTTAATTGAAGTTACAGTGTTGTCAATTTCTGTTACTGATCCACCAGGGTGGGCCCCAACAAGGCTCTCCTTGCCCAGTGTCTTTGGAGCTAACAGATCGAGACTGAGTTTGGTTCAGAAGCAAGTGAAACTTTATATTTTCTTCAGAGAATGGAGAGATGAGAACGTGCACTACCCCACGGGCTGTGGGCTGAGCTGCTGTGTAGGGATCTCAGCAGCATCAGCGGGAGGGAGGAGCGGAGCTCTCGAGGGGCGGGTTGCCTGCAGCTCAGGCTCTATGTCGCGGAGTCTGCATGGGGCCCCAGGAGCTGAAGTGTCGACCCAGCCATTCTGCATTAGGAAATCGGGTCTGAAGTACCGGGTGTGGGACCTCTGCATGCGGACCCCTAGGAGCACGTGAAATTAGACAAAGCACAGAGGAAAAAAGGTTAGACTTTATTCTATTGTCCAGATTCTATTTTTATCTCCCAGGAATTTTTCATGGGCTTTGCCGGTGACAAACCACTCCTCTGCCTTTTGTCCCATTCCTCATTCTTGGGGCGCTGTGGGTGCAGACCCCTCTTCTGTAACTGCTTCATGCTGAGTTGGGAGTCCTCATACTCGTGGGGAGGGGCAGAACTTCTCCCCAGCAGCCTCTAGGTGATGTTGATTGTCCCCAGGCCTCCTGCCTCACTGCTCGTCCGCCTGAGTGCCAGCATTGGAAGTGTTATAGATTCTAATGACTTTTAAGGGTCCAGGAGAGAGATGCGCCGAGATGCTGGGGTGGCCGGTTTTATCCTGCCCCACATTTGTTCAGCCACCTTAGGCTGACGGTTTCTGCCAGCCTAGATGCTCTGACCAGTAGTCTGTGCCTTCTTCAATTAGGCCCCTAAATTAACGTACAAACAGCACCAGATGTCAGAGCCCTGCCCACTCAACTCCCAGACAGTCCAGGCCCGGTGGTGATCCAGGACCATGATGGCAACTGAGTCAACGGCCTTTTGAAGTAGCCAGGAGTCCAGCCGCTCTCACTGGGCACCGTCACCGCGGTGTCTGTAGGCTTTTCTATGGTGACAGCATGATATACGGTTCCCCTGCCAAGCTTATTAGCTCCCCTCTGGGTGCAGTCAGTCCTGCAAGCAGTAGTCTGCTCTTTTGGGGCACACTCTTGTTGTTTTCTGAGAGAAGCTCCAGGTCAAGTGATGGTCACACGAGTCGTCATAGGGGCCCGTTTTCCCTGGTTGTCTCTCTGGGGGTTGGAGTTGGAGGGCCTCCTCACTCGAGGTCAGCGTGCCCACGGAGCGACCCCTGAAACTTCAGGGCATGGTGGGTGGTTAGGATAACCATGTGGGGTCCTTTTCCCTTAGGAGGGAGCTGGATTCGCAGGCTGCTGATTTCCAGGTTCTTAGATACCCCCAGTACCCTGGCCGGATGTGGTGGTGGGCCAAGCCATTGGTGACTGTAGTTTATCCTACCTGGAGGGCATTCTTGCATTGTTCCATTTCAAGTGGTCCCAGTTTTTGCACCAATACTCCAAGGGCGGTTCACATTCTATGGGGATGTAAAGTTCAAAGGGTTTAGCTAAATTAGGGAGTTCCAACGCAAGGGTCTGGATTGACTGCTCTTTGCATTCTTGAAAGGTTGCTTCTGGATTCTATTCAAAAGGATCATCATCTTTTCCTTTCAGTGTTTCATACAGAGGCCCAGCTATTAGACTGTAGTTAGGGATCCAGATGCAGCAATCCCCGGCCTCCCCAGGAACCCCTAAGCTGTCTTCAAGTTTTAGAAGGGGTAAGGCTGCAAATGGCTTCTTCCCTTTCCTGGGATGCACTTCTCCCACCTTCTGTGAGAATGAAGCCCAGGCAGGTCACCATAGTCTGTGATATTTGAGGCTTTTTTTTCGACACCTTCTATCCTTTATTGGCTAGGTAGTTCAGAGGCCTCCTTAGTAGGGCTGGCGATCAGAATGTCGTCTGCATATTGAAGGAGGGTTCCCTTTTGCAGAGGTAGAACTTTTAGGTGTTTAGCTAACGTTTCCCCAAAGATGGTGTGGGTATTTTTGAACCCTTGGGGCAGGACCGCCCAGCAACTTTGTTTTTGTTGTATGTTGAGTCCTGCCACTCACAAGCCAAAATTTCTTGTGACTCTGGGACTAATGGAATACAGAAGAAGGCATCATTGAAGTCTAATACAGAATGCCATGTCCTGGTGGATGGTAGAATGACCAGCAGGGTGTAGGAATTAGGAACTACTGGATGTATATCCTCGGTGGCTTCACTGACTGTCCTGACATCCTTTACCAGGTCCCCAGCAGCCCACGGGGCTCTCGTGGTCAGGTCACTCCCAGGATATGGAGCTCATCTTGTCAGGTCCCCAGCAGCCCACGGGGCTCTCATGGTCAGGCCCCTCCCAGGGTATGGAGCTCACCTGTGCAGCTACCCAGCAGCCCATGAGGCTCTCGTGGTCAGGCCCCTCCCAGGATACAGAGCTCCCCTGGGCCGGTACCCTGGCAGGGCTGGGCACACAGGAACCGTGCACATAGCCCTCATTGCAGAGCACCCCCAGCTCACCTGTCGCTCAGAGCTGACACAGAGCACCTCAGAGCAGGACTTGAACTAACAAACAGCAGCGCCTACTGGCCTGTGACCCTGGCCGTCACTCTGTGTGGCCTCCCTCCGCCTGGCCTTCCAGAGATTTCCACTGCACCCGGGGCACCAGGCCTCTGTCTCCACCCACCACCCACCCCTCCTCTCCCTGACTCCTGGGTTCCTCTCATTAGGAGAGGGCCTTCTTGAAGTTGTCTCCCACTCATGGGCCAGATAAAATGATTAGAAAACAAGCCAGAGCTGCACTCCCTTGTCTATCCTGACTCTCAGGAGCCCACACCTGTTCCTTGGACGTGGCCGGTTCTGCAAGTTCCATTTTCTGCAACTGTGAGCCCCTGAGGGGTGAGGATTGGCTGACCTGGGCAGCCTGAACGTGCAGGCCAGCCCTCCCCAGGTGTGCCTGGGTTGAGGTCAATATAAACACCGCTCCAGGCAGCAAGAGACCCTGCAGCTGTGCCTGACGCCATATTCTCTGCCCCGTCAGCAGTTTCGTGGCTGGGCTGGTGGGTGGGAGTGAGGGGCTACGCCTTTGTATGTGGCCCAGTGTGAGTGGGGCTCTGCTGGACTTTCTGCAGGAGTTGCCAAGCTGCCACCTGCTAAAGAAGAGGATGTGTCACCCATAACTGCCGCTGGAATTTCTCCCCGGGCAGAGGTGAGGAAGGAAAAAAGCAGTGGGGGCCTGGACAGGAGGGGTATCTCAGGCAGGGAAATGGAAAGCTTCCAGAAGAGCGCCCGGGGCCAGGACAATCCTGGCTGGCCTGCAGGCACCAAGTCGGCCGGTGTGCTGTCGCTGGTGTGGCTCCATGGCCCTTCCTGTAGGCTTTCAAGTCCTTGTACATATTCAGGTGTTTTACCTGGGAAGGGTGGGAACAGTTCAGCAGCAGCTGGCCTGGGGCTCAGCTCACGTTTACTCACAGACGCTTCGGCACCGTCCCCCAGCTTTGAAATGAGGACCCTCCTTGCGGGTTGGGGGGCTGCTGGCTGCATGGGAGACGATTTCCCACCTCTGACCAACTTCAGCATTGTTTACCACTGGAGCAAGTACCCTGATAGGGTTTTCCTCTGTATAACTGGTGGGTTCTTTTTTTTTTTACTCTTTTTTGGTTCAAGGTAGATTTTATTCCTCTTTTTTGTATTTATAGATATAAGCATGGAAATAATTCATTCCTATAAATACATGTATGTGAAGGGAATAACTTTCTGTTTTTTGAAACTTTATTTATTTTTAAAAATTTTTAATTTCATTTTATTTACTTGTTTATACAGCAGGTTCTTATTGGTTATCTATTTTATACATATAAATGTATACATGTTAATCCCAATCTCCCAACTCCTCCCACCCCGCCCCCCGCCACGGCTTTACACTCTTGGTGTCCATACGTTTGCTCTCTACATCTGTGTCTCTATTTCTGCCCTGCAAACCGGTTCATCTGTACCATTTTTCTAGGTTCCACATATATGCATTAATATACAATCTTTGTTTTCCCCTTTCTGACTTACTTCACTCTGTAGGACAGTCTCTAGATCCATTGACGTCTGTACAAATGACCCAATTTCATTGCTTTTTATGGCTGAGTAATATTCCATTTTATATATGTACCACATCTTTATCCATTCGTCTGCCTCTGGGCATTTAGGTTGCTTCCATTACCTGACTATTGTAAATAGTGCTGCAAAGAATATTGTGGTGAATGTGTCCTTTCAATTTATGGTTTTCTCTGGGTATATGTCCAGTAGTGGGATTGCTGGATCATATGGTAATTCTATTTTTAGGTTTTTAAGGAACATCCATACTGTTCTCCATAGTGACTGTATCAATTTACATTCCCACCAATAGTGGAAGAGGGTTCCTATTATCCACACCCTCTCCAGCATTTGTTGTTTGTAGATTTCCTGATGATGCCAATTCTAAGAGGTGCGAGGTGATACCTCATTGTAGTTTTGATTTGCATTTCTCTAATAATTAGTGATGTTGGCTTAGGGTAAGGATTGGGGTAGGGATAGGGTAAGAGTTAGGGAACGGGTAAGGTATAGGGTACAGGTTAGGGTACGACAACAGTTTAGGGTTAGCGTACGTGTTAGGGCACGGGTTAGTGTTAGTGCATGGGTTAGGATTAGGGTACAGGATAGGGTAAGGCTTCGGGTAAGGGTTAGTGTTACGGTTAGGGAACAGGGACGGTTTAGGGTACAGGTTAGTGTACGACAAAGATTTAGGGTTAGCGTACGTGTTAGGGTATGGGTTAGTGTCAGTGTACGGGTTAGATTTAGGGTATGGGTTAGGGTAAGGCTTCGGGTAAGGGTTAGGGTTAGGGTTAGGGATCAGGGACGGTTTAGGGTACAGGTTAGGGTTCGACAATGTTTTAGTGTTAGCATACGTGTTAGGGTACGGGTTAGTGTTAGTGTACGGGTTAGGTTTAGGGAACGGGTTAGGGTAAGGCTTCGGGT
>NC_143140.1:96491471-96496471 GCF_059928025.1 Delphinapterus leucas
TAGGGTATGGTTTAGTGTTAGTGTATGGGTTAGGATTACGGTGCGGGTTAGTGTAAGTCTTCGGTAAGGTTTACGGTTAGGGTTATGGCTTGGGTTAGGGTTAGGGAATGGGTACGGTTTAGGGTACAGGTTAGTGTATGACAACGGTTTAGGGTTAGCGTACGTGTTAGGGTACGGATTAGTGTTAGTGTATGGGTGAGGATTAGGGTACAGGTTAGGGTAAGGCTTCGGGTAAGGGTTAGGTTTAGGGTTAGGGATAGGGTTATGGAACAGGGACGGTTTAGGGTACAGGTTAGGGTACGACAATGGTTTAGAGTTAGCGTACGTGTTAGGGTATGCGTTAGTGTTAGTGTACATGTTAGGATTAGGGTACGGGTTAGGGTAAGGCTTCGGGTAAGGGTTAGGGAATGGGGATGGTTTAGGGTACAGGATAGGGTACGACTACGGTTTAGGTTTAGCGTACTTGTTAGTGTTAATGTACGGGTTAAGATTAGGGTTAGGGTTAGGTTTAGGGAACAGGGACGGTTTAGGGTACAGGTTAGGGTACGACAACAGTTTAGTTTTAGCGTACGTGTTAGGGTATGGGTTAGTTTTAGTGTTCTTGTTAGGATTAAGGTACGGGTTAGCGTAAGGCTTCGGGTAAAGGTTAGGTTTATGGTTAGGTTTAGGGTTAGGATTAGGGAACGGGGATGGTTTAGGGTACAGGTTAGTATACGACAATGGTTTAGGGTTAGCGTACATGTTATGGTATGGGTTAGTGTTAGTGTACGGGTTAGATTTAGGGTATGGGTTAGGGTAAGGCTTCGGGTAAGGGTTAGGGTTAGGGTTAGGGATCAGGGACGGTTTAGGGTACAGGTTAGGGTACGACAGCGGTTTAGGGTTAGCGTATGTGTTAGGGTACGGGTTAGTGTTAGTGTACGGGTTAGGATTAGGGTACGGGTTAGGGTAAGGCTTCGGGTAATGGTTAAGTTTTGGGTTATGGTTAGGGTTAGGGTTAGGGAACAGGTACGGTTTAGGGTACAGGTTAGGGTACGACAACGGTTTAGGGTGAGCGTACGTGTTAGGGCATGGGTTAGTGTTAGTGAACGGGTTAGGATTAGGGTACAGTTTAGGGTAAGGCATCGGGTAAGTGTTAGGGCTAGGTTTAGGGTTAGGGTTATGTATCGGGTATAGTTTAGGGTGCAGGTTAGGGTACGACAACGGTTTAGGGTTAGTGTACATGTTAGGGTATGTGTTAGTGTTAGTGTACGGGTTAGGATTAGGGTAAAGGTTAGGGTAAGGCTTCGGGTAAAGGTTAGTGTTAGGGTTAGGGTTAGGGAACGGGTACGGTTTCGGGTACAGGTTAGTGTATGACAACGGTTTAGGGTTAGCGTATGTGTTAGGGTACGGGTTAGTGTTAGTGTATGTGTTAGGATTAGGGTACGGGTTAGGGTAAGGCTTCGGGTAAGGGTTAGGTTTAGGGTTAGGGTTAGGGAACGGGTACGGTTTATGGTACAGGTTTGGGTACGACAACGGTTTAGGGTTAGCGTACGTGTTAGGGTACGCGTTAGTGTTAGTGTATGGTTTAGGATTAGGTTTAGTGTTAGGGTTAGGTTTAAGGTTAGGTTTAGGGTTAGGGTTAGGGAATGGGTACGTTTCATGCTCCATTTTAGGGTATGACAACGGGTTAGTGTTAGAGTACGTGTTAGGTTATGCGTTATTGTTAGTGTACGGGTTAGGGTTAGGGTACCGTGTAGTGTAAGGGTTAGGTTAAGTGTTCGGTTTAGGATTAGGGTTAGGGTTAGGGTTAGGGTTAGGGAACGGGTGAATTGCAGTGCCCCTGTGCTCCATATAAAGTGATGGAAATATCCAATGGAAGTGTTAGAAACATCTTATTTTACCCGAGCCTTATACACTGCTATATGTTAATTACAGTTTTGCTCACACATCTGTTAATTGAAGTTACAGTGTTGTCAATTTCTGTTACTGATCCACCAGGGTGGGCCCCAACAAGGCTCTCCTTGCCCAGTGTCTTTGGAGCTAACAGATCGAGACTGAGTTTGGTTCAGAAGCAAGTGAAACTTTATATTTTCTTCAGAGAATGGAGAGATGAGAACGTGCACTACCCCACGGGCTGTGGGCTGAGCTGCTGTGTAGGGATCTCAGCAGCATCAGCGGGAGGGAGGAGCGGAGCTCTCGAGGGGCGGGTTGCCTGCAGCTCAGGCTCTATGTCGCGGAGTCTGCATGGGGCCCCAGGAGCTGAAGTGTCGACCCAGCCATTCTGCATTAGGAAATCGGGTCTGAAGTACCGGGTGTGGGACCTCTGCATGCGGACCCCTAGGAGCACGTGAAATTAGACAAAGCACAGAGGAAAAAAGGTTAGACTTTATTCTATTGTCCAGATTCTATTTTTATCTCCCAGGAATTTTTCATGGGCTTTGCCGGTGACAAACCACTCCTCTGCCTTTTGTCCCATTCCTCATTCTTGGGGCGCTGTGGGTGCAGACCCCTCTTCTGTAACTGCTTCATGCTGAGTTGGGAGTCCTCATACTCGTGGGGAGGGGCAGAACTTCTCCCCAGCAGCCTCTAGGTGATGTTGATTGTCCCCAGGCCTCCTGCCTCACTGCTCGTCCGCCTGAGTGCCAGCATTGGAAGTGTTATAGATTCTAATGACTTTTAAGGGTCCAGGAGAGAGATGCGCCGAGATGCTGGGGTGGCCGGTTTTATCCTGCCCCACATTTGTTCAGCCACCTTAGGCTGACGGTTTCTGCCAGCCTAGATGCTCTGACCAGTAGTCTGTGCCTTCTTCAATTAGGCCCCTAAATTAACGTACAAACAGCACCAGATGTCAGAGCCCTGCCCACTCAACTCCCAGACAGTCCAGGCCCGGTGGTGATCCAGGACCATGATGGCAACTGAGTCAACGGCCTTTTGAAGTAGCCAGGAGTCCAGCCGCTCTCACTGGGCACCGTCACCGCGGTGTCTGTAGGCTTTTCTATGGTGACAGCATGATATACGGTTCCCCTGCCAAGCTTATTAGCTCCCCTCTGGGTGCAGTCAGTCCTGCAAGCAGTAGTCTGCTCTTTTGGGGCACACTCTTGTTGTTTTCTGAGAGAAGCTCCAGGTCAAGTGATGGTCACACGAGTCGTCATAGGGGCCCGTTTTCCCTGGTTGTCTCTCTGGGGGTTGGAGTTGGAGGGCCTCCTCACTCGAGGTCAGCGTGCCCACGGAGCGACCCCTGAAACTTCAGGGCATGGTGGGTGGTTAGGATAACCATGTGGGGTCCTTTTCCCTTAGGAGGGAGCTGGATTCGCAGGCTGCTGATTTCCAGGTTCTTAGATACCCCCAGTACCCTGGCCGGATGTGGTGGTGGGCCAAGCCATTGGTGACTGTAGTTTATCCTACCTGGAGGGCATTCTTGCATTGTTCCATTTCAAGTGGTCCCAGTTTTTGCACCAATACTCCAAGGGCGGTTCACATTCTATGGGGATGTAAAGTTCAAAGGGTTTAGCTAAATTAGGGAGTTCCAACGCAAGGGTCTGGATTGACTGCTCTTTGCATTCTTGAAAGGTTGCTTCTGGATTCTATTCAAAAGGATCATCATCTTTTCCTTTCAGTGTTTCATACAGAGGCCCAGCTATTAGACTGTAGTTAGGGATCCAGATGCAGCAATCCCCGGCCTCCCCAGGAACCCCTAAGCTGTCTTCAAGTTTTAGAAGGGGTAAGGCTGCAAATGGCTTCTTCCCTTTCCTGGGATGCACTTCTCCCACCTTCTGTGAGAATGAAGCCCAGGCAGGTCACCATAGTCTGTGATATTTGAGGCTTTTTTTTCGACACCTTCTATCCTTTATTGGCTAGGTAGTTCAGAGGCCTCCTTAGTAGGGCTGGCGATCAGAATGTCGTCTGCATATTGAAGGAGGGTTCCCTTTTGCAGAGGTAGAACTTTTAGGTGTTTAGCTAACGTTTCCCCAAAGATGGTGTGGGTATTTTTGAACCCTTGGGGCAGGACCGCCCAGCAACTTTGTTTTTGTTGTATGTTGAGTCCTGCCACTCACAAGCCAAAATTTCTTGTGACTCTGGGACTAATGGAATACAGAAGAAGGCATCATTGAAGTCTAATACAGAATGCCATGTCCTGGTGGATGGTAGAATGACCAGCAGGGTGTAGGAATTAGGAACTACTGGATGTATATCCTCGGTGGCTTCACTGACTGTCCTGACATCCTTTACCAGGTCCCCAGCAGCCCACGGGGCTCTCGTGGTCAGGTCACTCCCAGGATATGGAGCTCATCTTGTCAGGTCCCCAGCAGCCCACGGGGCTCTCATGGTCAGGCCCCTCCCAGGGTATGGAGCTCACCTGTGCAGCTACCCAGCAGCCCATGAGGCTCTCGTGGTCAGGCCCCTCCCAGGATACAGAGCTCCCCTGGGCCGGTACCCTGGCAGGGCTGGGCACACAGGAACCGTGCACATAGCCCTCATTGCAGAGCACCCCCAGCTCACCTGTCGCTCAGAGCTGACACAGAGCACCTCAGAGCAGGACTTGAACTAACAAACAGCAGCGCCTACTGGCCTGTGACCCTGGCCGTCACTCTGTGTGGCCTCCCTCCGCCTGGCCTTCCAGAGATTTCCACTGCACCCGGGGCACCAGGCCTCTGTCTCCACCCACCACCCACCCCTCCTCTCCCTGACTCCTGGGTTCCTCTCATTAGGAGAGGGCCTTCTTGAAGTTGTCTCCCACTCATGGGCCAGATAAAATGATTAGAAAACAAGCCAGAGCTGCACTCCCTTGTCTATCCTGACTCTCAGGAGCCCACACCTGTTCCTTGGACGTGGCCGGTTCTGCAAGTTCCATTTTCTGCAACTGTGAGCCCCTGAGGGGTGAGGATTGGCTGACCTGGGCAGCCTGAACGTGCAGGCCAGCCCTCCCCAGGTGTGCCTGGGTTGAGGTCAATATAAACACCGCTCCAGGCAGCAAGAGACCCTGCAGCTGTGCCTGACGCCATATTCTCTGCCCCGTCAGC
>NC_143140.1:96501471-96506471 GCF_059928025.1 Delphinapterus leucas
ATGGTTTAGGGTACAGGATAGGGTACGACTACGGTTTAGGTTTAGCGTACTTGTTAGTGTTAATGTACGGGTTAAGATTAGGGTTAGGGTTAGGTTTAGGGAACAGGGACGGTTTAGGGTACAGGTTAGGGTACGACAACAGTTTAGTTTTAGCGTACGTGTTAGGGTATGGGTTAGTTTTAGTGTTCTTGTTAGGATTAAGGTACGGGTTAGCGTAAGGCTTCGGGTAAAGGTTAGGTTTATGGTTAGGTTTAGGGTTAGGATTAGGGAACGGGGATGGTTTAGGGTACAGGTTAGTATACGACAATGGTTTAGGGTTAGCGTACATGTTATGGTATGGGTTAGTGTTAGTGTACGGGCTAGATTTAGGGTATGGGTTAGGGTAAGGCTGCGGGTAAGGGTTAGGGTTAGGGTTAGGGATCGGGGACGGTTTAGGGTACAGGTTAGGGTACGACAGCGGTTTAGGGTTAGCGTATGTGTTAGGGTACGGGTTAGTGTTAGTGTACGGGTTAGGATTAGGGTACGGGTTAGGGTAAGGCTTCGGGTAATGGTTAAGTTTTGGGTTATGGTTAGGGTTAGGGTTAGGGAACAGGTACGGTTTAGGGTACAGGTTAGGGTACGACAACGGTTTAGGGTGAGCGTACGTGTTAGGGCATGGGTTAGTGTTAGTGAACGGGTTAGGATTAGGGTACAGTTTAGGGTAAGGCATCGGGTAAGTGTTAGGGCTAGGTTTAGGGTTAGGGTTATGTATCGGGTATAGTTTAGGGTGCAGGTTAGGGTACGACAACGGTTTAGGGTTAGTGTACATGTTAGGGTATGTGTTAGTGTTAGTGTACGGGTTAGGATTAGGGTAAAGGTTAGGGTAAGGCTTCGGGTAAAGGTTAGTGTTAGGGTTAGGGTTAGGGAACGGGTACGGTTTCGGGTACAGGTTAGTGTATGACAACGGTTTAGGGTTAGCGTATGTGTTAGGGTACGGGTTAGTGTTAGTGTATGTGTTAGGATTAGGGTACGGGTTAGGGTAAGGCTTCGGGTAAGGGTTAGGTTTAGGGTTAGGGTTAGGGAACGGGTACGGTTTATGGTACAGGTTTGGGTACGACAACGGTTTAGGGTTAGCGTACGTGTTAGGGTACGCGTTAGTGTTAGTGTATGGTTTAGGATTAGGTTTAGTGTTAGGGTTAGGTTTAAGGTTAGGTTTAGGGTTAGGGTTAGGGAATGGGTACGTTTCATGCTCCATTTTAGGGTATGACAACGGGTTAGTGTTAGAGTACGTGTTAGGTTATGCGTTATTGTTAGTGTACGGGTTAGGGTTAGGGTACCGTGTAGTGTAAGGGTTAGGTTAAGTGTTCGGTTTAGGATTAGGGTTAGGGTTAGGGTTAGGGTTAGGGAACGGGTGAATTGCAGTGCCCCTGTGCTCCATATAAAGTGATGGAAATATCCAATGGAAGTGTTAGAAACATCTTATTTTACCCGAGCCTTATACACTGCTATATGTTAATTACAGTTTTGCTCACACATCTGTTAATTGAAGTTACAGTGTTGTCAATTTCTGTTACTGATCCACCAGGGTGGGCCCCAACAAGGCTCTCCTTGCCCAGTGTCTTTGGAGCTAACAGATCGAGACTGAGTTTGGTTCAGAAGCAAGTGAAACTTTATATTTTCTTCAGAGAATGGAGAGATGAGAACGTGCACTACCCCACGGGCTGTGGGCTGAGCTGCTGTGTAGGGATCTCAGCAGCATCAGCGGGAGGGAGGAGCGGAGCTCTCGAGGGGCGGGTTGCCTGCAGCTCAGGCTCTATGTCGCGGAGTCTGCATGGGGCCCCAGGAGCTGAAGTGTCGACCCAGCCATTCTGCATTAGGAAATCGGGTCTGAAGTACCGGGTGTGGGACCTCTGCATGCGGACCCCTAGGAGCACGTGAAATTAGACAAAGCACAGAGGAAAAAAGGTTAGACTTTATTCTATTGTCCAGATTCTATTTTTATCTCCCAGGAATTTTTCATGGGCTTTGCCGGTGACAAACCACTCCTCTGCCTTTTGTCCCATTCCTCATTCTTGGGGCGCTGTGGGTGCAGACCCCTCTTCTGTAACTGCTTCATGCTGAGTTGGGAGTCCTCATACTCGTGGGGAGGGGCAGAACTTCTCCCCAGCAGCCTCTAGGTGATGTTGATTGTCCCCAGGCCTCCTGCCTCACTGCTCGTCCGCCTGAGTGCCAGCATTGGAAGTGTTATAGATTCTAATGACTTTTAAGGGTCCAGGAGAGAGATGCGCCGAGATGCTGGGGTGGCCGGTTTTATCCTGCCCCACATTTGTTCAGCCACCTTAGGCTGACGGTTTCTGCCAGCCTAGATGCTCTGACCAGTAGTCTGTGCCTTCTTCAATTAGGCCCCTAAATTAACGTACAAACAGCACCAGATGTCAGAGCCCTGCCCACTCAACTCCCAGACAGTCCAGGCCCGGTGGTGATCCAGGACCATGATGGCAACTGAGTCAACGGCCTTTTGAAGTAGCCAGGAGTCCAGCCGCTCTCACTGGGCACCGTCACCGCGGTGTCTGTAGGCTTTTCTATGGTGACAGCATGATATACGGTTCCCCTGCCAAGCTTATTAGCTCCCCTCTGGGTGCAGTCAGTCCTGCAAGCAGTAGTCTGCTCTTTTGGGGCACACTCTTGTTGTTTTCTGAGAGAAGCTCCAGGTCAAGTGATGGTCACACGAGTCGTCATAGGGGCCCGTTTTCCCTGGTTGTCTCTCTGGGGGTTGGAGTTGGAGGGCCTCCTCACTCGAGGTCAGCGTGCCCACGGAGCGACCCCTGAAACTTCAGGGCATGGTGGGTGGTTAGGATAACCATGTGGGGTCCTTTTCCCTTAGGAGGGAGCTGGATTCGCAGGCTGCTGATTTCCAGGTTCTTAGATACCCCCAGTACCCTGGCCGGATGTGGTGGTGGGCCAAGCCATTGGTGACTGTAGTTTATCCTACCTGGAGGGCATTCTTGCATTGTTCCATTTCAAGTGGTCCCAGTTTTTGCACCAATACTCCAAGGGCGGTTCACATTCTATGGGGATGTAAAGTTCAAAGGGTTTAGCTAAATTAGGGAGTTCCAACGCAAGGGTCTGGATTGACTGCTCTTTGCATTCTTGAAAGGTTGCTTCTGGATTCTATTCAAAAGGATCATCATCTTTTCCTTTCAGTGTTTCATACAGAGGCCCAGCTATTAGACTGTAGTTAGGGATCCAGATGCAGCAATCCCCGGCCTCCCCAGGAACCCCTAAGCTGTCTTCAAGTTTTAGAAGGGGTAAGGCTGCAAATGGCTTCTTCCCTTTCCTGGGATGCACTTCTCCCACCTTCTGTGAGAATGAAGCCCAGGCAGGTCACCATAGTCTGTGATATTTGAGGCTTTTTTTTCGACACCTTCTATCCTTTATTGGCTAGGTAGTTCAGAGGCCTCCTTAGTAGGGCTGGCGATCAGAATGTCGTCTGCATATTGAAGGAGGGTTCCCTTTTGCAGAGGTAGAACTTTTAGGTGTTTAGCTAACGTTTCCCCAAAGATGGTGTGGGTATTTTTGAACCCTTGGGGCAGGACCGCCCAGCAACTTTGTTTTTGTTGTATGTTGAGTCCTGCCACTCACAAGCCAAAATTTCTTGTGACTCTGGGACTAATGGAATACAGAAGAAGGCATCATTGAAGTCTAATACAGAATGCCATGTCCTGGTGGATGGTAGAATGACCAGCAGGGTGTAGGAATTAGGAACTACTGGATGTATATCCTCGGTGGCTTCACTGACTGTCCTGACATACTTTACCAGGTCCCCAGCAGCCCACGGGGCTCTCGTGGTCAGGTCACTCCCAGGATATGGAGCTCATCTTGTCAGGTCCCCAGCAGCCCACGGGGCTCTCATGGTCAGGCCCCTCCCAGGGTATGGAGCTCACCTGTGCAGCTACCCAGCAGCCCATGAGGCTCTCGTGGTCAGGCCCCTCCCAGGATACAGAGCTCCCCTGGGCCGGTACCCTGGCAGGGCTGGGCACACAGGAACCGTGCACATAGCCCTCATTGCAGAGCACCCCCAGCTCACCTGTCGCTCAGAGCTGACACAGAGCACCTCAGAGCAGGACTTGAACTAACAAACAGCAGCGCCTACTGGCCTGTGACCCTGGCCGTCACTCTGTGTGGCCTCCCTCCGCCTGGCCTTCCAGAGATTTCCACTGCACCCGGGGCACCAGGCCTCTGTCTCCACCCACCACCCACCCCTCCTCTCCCTGACTCCTGGGTTCCTCTCATTAGGAGAGGGCCTTCTTGAAGTTGTCTCCCACTCATGGGCCAGATAAAATGATTAGAAAACAAGCCAGAGCTGCACTCCCTTGTCTATCCTGACTCTCAGGAGCCCACACCTGTTCCTTGGACGTGGCCGGTTCTGCAAGTTCCATTTTCTGCAACTGTGAGCCCCTGAGGGGTGAGGATTGGCTGACCTGGGCAGCCTGAACGTGCAGGCCAGCCCTCCCCAGGTGTGCCTGGGTTGAGGTCAATATAAACACCGCTCCAGGCAGCAAGAGACCCTGCAGCTGTGCCTGACGCCATATTCTCTGCCCCGTCAGCAGTTTCGTGGCTGGGCTGGTGGGTGGGAGTGAGGGGCTACGCCTTTGTATGTGGCCCAGTGTGAGTGGGGCTCTGCTGGACTTTCTGCAGGAGTTGCCAAGCTGCCACCTGCTAAAGAAGAGGATGTGTCACCCATAACTGCCGCTGGAATTTCTCCCCGGGCAGAGGTGAGGAAGGAAAAAAGCAGTGGGGGCCTGGACAGGAGGGGTATCTCAGGCAGGGAAATGGAAAGCTTCCAGAAGAGCGCCCGGGGCCAGGACAATCCTGGCTGGCCTGCAGGCACCAAGTCGGCCGGTGTGCTGTCGCTGGTGTGGCTCCATGGCCCTTCCTGTAGGCTTTCAAGTCCTTGTACATATTCAGGTGTTTTACCTGGGAAGGGTGGGAACAGTTCAGCAGCAGCTGGCCTGGGGCTC
>NC_143140.1:96511471-96516471 GCF_059928025.1 Delphinapterus leucas
GGGACGGTTTAGGGTACAGGTTAGGGTACGACAACAGTTTAGTTTTAGCGTACGTGTTAGGGTATGGGTTAGTTTTAGTGTTCTTGTTAGGATTAAGGTACGGGTTAGCGTAAGGCTTCGGGTAAAGGTTAGGTTTATGGTTAGGTTTAGGGTTAGGATTAGGGAACGGGGATGGTTTAGGGTACAGGTTAGTATACGACAATGGTTTAGGGTTAGCGTACATGTTATGGTATGGGTTAGTGTTAGTGTATGGTCTAGGATTAGTGTACGGGTTAGGGTAAGGCTGCGGTTAAGGGTTAGGGTTAGGGTATGGGGACGTTTTAGGGTACAGGTTAGGGTACGACAGCGGTTTAGGGTTAGCGTATGTGTTAGGGTACGGGTTAGTGTTAGTGTACGGGTTAGGATTAGGGTACGGGTTAGGGTAAGGCTTCGGGTAATGGTTAAGTTTTGGGTTATGGTTAGGGTTAGGGTTAGGGAACAGGTACGGTTTAGGGTACAGGTTAGGGTACGACAACGGTTTAGGGTGAGCGTACGTGTTAGGGCATGGGTTAGTGTTAGTGAACGGGTTAGGATTAGGGTACAGTTTAGGGTAAGGCATCGGGTAAGTGTTAGGGCTAGGTTTAGGGTTAGGGTTATGTATCGGGTATAGTTTAGGGTGCAGGTTAGGGTACGACAACGGTTTAGGGTTAGTGTACATGTTAGGGTATGTGTTAGTGTTAGTGTACGGGTTAGGATTAGGGTAAAGGTTAGGGTAAGGCTTCGGGTAAAGGTTAGTGTTAGGGTTAGGGTTAGGGAACGGGTACGGTTTCGGGTACAGGTTAGTGTATGACAACGGTTTAGGGTTAGCGTATGTGTTAGGGTACGGGTTAGTGTTAGTGTATGTGTTAGGATTAGGGTACGGGTTAGGGTAAGGCTTCGGGTAAGGGTTAGGTTTAGGGTTAGGGTTAGGGAACGGGTACGGTTTATGGTACAGGTTTGGGTACGACAACGGTTTAGGGTTAGCGTACGTGTTAGGGTACGCGTTAGTGTTAGTGTATGGTTTAGGATTAGGTTTAGTGTTAGGGTTAGGTTTAAGGTTAGGTTTAGGGTTAGGGTTAGGGAATGGGTACGTTTCATGCTCCATTTTAGGGTATGACAACGGGTTAGTGTTAGAGTACGTGTTAGGTTATGCGTTATTGTTAGTGTACGGGTTAGGGTTAGGGTACCGTGTAGTGTAAGGGTTAGGTTAAGTGTTCGGTTTAGGATTAGGGTTAGGGTTAGGGTTAGGGTTAGGGAACGGGTGAATTGCAGTGCCCCTGTGCTCCATATAAAGTGATGGAAATATCCAATGGAAGTGTTAGAAACATCTTATTTTACCCGAGCCTTATACACTGCTATATGTTAATTACAGTTTTGCTCACACATCTGTTAATTGAAGTTACAGTGTTGTCAATTTCTGTTACTGATCCACCAGGGTGGGCCCCAACAAGGCTCTCCTTGCCCAGTGTCTTTGGAGCTAACAGATCGAGACTGAGTTTGGTTCAGAAGCAAGTGAAACTTTATATTTTCTTCAGAGAATGGAGAGATGAGAACGTGCACTACCCCACGGGCTGTGGGCTGAGCTGCTGTGTAGGGATCTCAGCAGCATCAGCGGGAGGGAGGAGCGGAGCTCTCGAGGGGCGGGTTGCCTGCAGCTCAGGCTCTATGTCGCGGAGTCTGCATGGGGCCCCAGGAGCTGAAGTGTCGACCCAGCCATTCTGCATTAGGAAATCGGGTCTGAAGTACCGGGTGTGGGACCTCTGCATGCGGACCCCTAGGAGCACGTGAAATTAGACAAAGCACAGAGGAAAAAAGGTTAGACTTTATTCTATTGTCCAGATTCTATTTTTATCTCCCAGGAATTTTTCATGGGCTTTGCCGGTGACAAACCACTCCTCTGCCTTTTGTCCCATTCCTCATTCTTGGGGCGCTGTGGGTGCAGACCCCTCTTCTGTAACTGCTTCATGCTGAGTTGGGAGTCGTCATACTCGTGGGGAGGGGCAGAACTTCTCCCCAGCAGCCTCTAGGTGATGTTGATTGTCCCCAGGCCTCCTGCCTCACTGCTCGTCCGCCTGAGTGCCAGCATTGGAAGTGTTATAGATTCTAATGACTTTTAAGGGTCCAGGAGAGAGATGCGCCGAGATGCTGGGGTGGCCGGTTTTATCCTGCCCCACATTTGTTCAGCCACCTTAGGCTGACGGTTTCTGCCAGCCTAGATGCTCTGACCAGTAGTCTGTGCCTTCTTCAATTAGGCCCCTAAATTAACGTACAAACAGCACCAGATGTCAGAGCCCTGCCCACTCAACTCCCAGACAGTCCAGGCCCGGTGGTGATCCAGGACCATGATGGCAACTGAGTCAACGGCCTTTTGAAGTAGCCAGGAGTCCAGCCGCTCTCACTGGGCACCGTCACCGCGGTGTCTGTAGGCTTTTCTATGGTGACAGCATGATATACGGTTCCCCTGCCAAGCTTATTAGCTCCCCTCTGGGTGCAGTCAGTCCTGCAAGCAGTAGTCTGCTCTTTTGGGGCACACTCTTGTTGTTTTCTGAGAGAAGCTCCAGGTCAAGTGATGGTCACACGAGTCGTCATAGGGGCCCGTTTTCCCTGGTTGTCTCTCTGGGGGTTGGAGTTGGAGGGCCTCCTCACTCGAGGTCAGCGTGCCCACGGAGCGACCCCTGAAACTTCAGGGCATGGTGGGTGGTTAGGATAACCATGTGGGGTCCTTTTCCCTTAGGAGGGAGCTGGATTCGCAGGCTGCTGATTTCCAGGTTCTTAGATACCCCCAGTACCCTGGCCGGATGTGGTGGTGGGCCAAGCCATTGGTGACTGTAGTTTATCCTACCTGGAGGGCATTCTTGCATTGTTCCATTTCAAGTGGTCCCAGTTTTTGCACCAATACTCCAAGGGCGGTTCACATTCTATGGGGATGTAAAGTTCAAAGGGTTTAGCTAAATTAGGGAGTTCCAACGCAAGGGTCTGAATTGACTGCTCTTTGCATTCTTGAAAGGTCGCTTCTGGATTCTATTCAAAAGGATCATCATCTTTTCCTTTCAGTGTTTCATACAGAGGCCCAGCTATTAGACTGTAGTTAGGGATCCAGATGCAGCAATCCCCGGCCTCCCCAGGAACCCCTAAGCTGTCTTCAAGTTTTAGAAGGGGTAAGGCTGCAAATGGCTTCTTCCCTTTCCTGGGATGCACTTCTCCCACCTTCTGTGAGAATGAAGCCCAGGCAGGTCACCATAGTCTGTGATATTTGAGGCTTTTTTTTCGACACCTTCTATCCTTTATTGGCTAGGTAGTTCAGAGGCCTCCTTAGTAGGGCTGGCGATCAGAATGTCGTCTGCATATTGAAGGAGGGTTCCCTTTTGCAGAGGTAGAACTTTTAGGTGTTTAGCTAACGTTTCCCCAAAGATGGTGTGGGTATTTTTGAACCCTTGGGGCAGGACCGCCCAGCAACTTTGTTTTTGTTGTATGTTGAGTCCTGCCACTCACAAGCCAAAATTTCTTGTGACTCTGGGACTAATGGAATACAGAAGAAGGCATCATTGAAGTCTAATACAGAATGCCATGTCCTGGTGGATGGTAGAATGACCAGCAGGGTGTAGGAATTAGGAACTACTGGATGTATATCCTCGGTGGCTTCACTGACTGTCCTGACATACTTTACCAGGTCCCCAGCAGCCCACGGGGCTCTCGTGGTCAGGTCACTCCCAGGATATGGAGCTCATCTTGTCAGGTCCCCAGCAGCCCACGGGGCTCTCATGGTCAGGCCCCTCCCAGGGTATGGAGCTCACCTGTGCAGCTACCCAGCAGCCCATGAGGCTCTCGTGGTCAGGCCCCTCCCAGGATACAGAGCTCCCCTGGGCCGGTACCCTGGCAGGGCTGGGCACACAGGAACCGTGCACATAGCCCTCATTGCAGAGCACCCCCAGCTCACCTGTCGCTCAGAGCTGACACAGAGCACCTCAGAGCAGGACTTGAACTAACAAACAGCAGCGCCTACTGGCCTGTGACCCTGGCCGTCACTCTGTGTGGCCTCCCTCCGCCTGGCCTTCCAGAGATTTCCACTGCACCCGGGGCACCAGGCCTCTGTCTCCACCCACCACCCACCCCTCCTCTCCCTGACTCCTGGGTTCCTCTCATTAGGAGAGGGCCTTCTTGAAGTTGTCTCCCACTCATGGGCCAGATAAAATGATTAGAAAACAAGCCAGAGCTGCACTCCCTTGTCTATCCTGACTCTCAGGAGCCCACACCTGTTCCTTGGACGTGGCCGGTTCTGCAAGTTCCATTTTCTGCAACTGTGAGCCCCTGAGGGGTGAGGATTGGCTGACCTGGGCAGCCTGAACGTGCAGGCCAGCTCTCCCCAGGTGTGCCTGGGTTGAGGTCAATATAAACACCGCTCCAGGCAGCAAGAGACCCTGCAGCTGTGCCTGACGCCATATTCTCTGCCCCGTCAGCAGTTTCGTGGCTGGGCTGGTGGGTGGGAGTGAGGGGCTACGCCTTTGTATGTGGCCCAGTGTGAGTGGGGCTCTGCTGGACTTTCTGCAGGAGTTGCCAAGCTGCCACCTGCTAAAGAAGAGGATGTGTCACCCATAACTGCCGCTGGAATTTCTCCCCGGGCAGAGGTGAGGAAGGAAAAAAGCAGTGGGGGCCTGGACAGGAGGGGTATCTCAGGCAGGGAAATGGAAAGCTTCCAGAAGAGCGCCCGGGGCCAGGACAATCCTGGCTGGCCTGCAGGCACCAAGTCGGCCGGTGTGCTGTCGCTGGTGTGGCTCCATGGCCCTTCCTGTAGGCTTTCAAGTCCTTGTACATATTCAGGTGTTTTACCTGGGAAGGGTGGGAACAGTTCAGCAGCAGCTGGCCTGGGGCTCAGCTCACGTTTACTCACAGACGCTTCGGCACCGTCCCCCAGCTTTGAAATGAGGACCCTCCTTGCGGGTTGGGGGGCTGCTGGCTGCATGGGAGACGATTACCCACCTCTG
>NC_143140.1:96521471-96526471 GCF_059928025.1 Delphinapterus leucas
CGGGTTAGCGTAAGGCTTCGGGTAAAGGTTAGGTTTATGGTTAGGTTTAGGGTTAGGATTAGGGAACGGGGATGGTTTAGGGTACAGGTTAGTATACGACAATGGTTTAGGGTTAGCGTACATGTTATGGTATGGGTTAGTGTTAGTGTATGGTCTAGGATTAGTGTACGGGTTAGGGTAAGGCTGCGGTTAAGGGTTAGGGTTAGGGTATGGGGACGTTTTAGGGTACAGGTTAGGGTACGACAGCGGTTTAGGGTTAGCGTATGTGTTAGGGTACGGGTTAGTGTTAGTGTACGGGTTAGGATTAGGGTACGGGTTAGGGTAAGGCTTCGGGTAATGGTTAAGTTTTGGGTTATGGTTAGGGTTAGGGTTAGGGAACAGGTACGGTTTAGGGTACAGGTTAGGGTACGACAACGGTTTAGGGTGAGCGTACGTGTTAGGGCATGGGTTAGTGTTAGTGAACGGGTTAGGATTAGGGTACAGTTTAGGGTAAGGCATCGGGTAAGTGTTAGGGCTAGGTTTAGGGTTAGGGTTATGTATCGGGTATAGTTTAGGGTGCAGGTTAGGGTACGACAACGGTTTAGGGTTAGTGTACATGTTAGGGTATGTGTTAGTGTTAGTGTACGGGTTAGGATTAGGGTAAAGGTTAGGGTAAGGCTTCGGGTAAAGGTTAGTGTTAGGGTTAGGGTTAGGGAACGGGTACGGTTTCGGGTACAGGTTAGTGTATGACAACGGTTTAGGGTTAGCGTATGTGTTAGGGTACGGGTTAGTGTTAGTGTATGTGTTAGGATTAGGGTACGGGTTAGGGTAAGGCTTCGGGTAAGGGTTAGGTTTAGGGTTAGGGTTAGGGAACGGGTACGGTTTATGGTACAGGTTTGGGTACGACAACGGTTTAGGGTTAGCGTACGTGTTAGGGTACGCGTTAGTGTTAGTGTATGGTTTAGGATTAGGTTTAGTGTTAGGGTTAGGTTTAAGGTTAGGTTTAGGGTTAGGGTTAGGGAATGGGTACGTTTCATGCTCCATTTTAGGGTATGACAACGGGTTAGTGTTAGAGTACGTGTTAGGTTATGCGTTATTGTTAGTGTACGGGTTAGGGTTAGGGTACCGTGTAGTGTAAGGGTTAGGTTAAGTGTTCGGTTTAGGATTAGGGTTAGGGTTAGGGTTAGGGTTAGGGAACGGGTGAATTGCAGTGCCCCTGTGCTCCATATAAAGTGATGGAAATATCCAATGGAAGTGTTAGAAACATCTTATTTTACCCGAGCCTTATACACTGCTATATGTTAATTACAGTTTTGCTCACACATCTGTTAATTGAAGTTACAGTGTTGTCAATTTCTGTTACTGATCCACCAGGGTGGGCCCCAACAAGGCTCTCCTTGCCCAGTGTCTTTGGAGCTAACAGATCGAGACTGAGTTTGGTTCAGAAGCAAGTGAAACTTTATATTTTCTTCAGAGAATGGAGAGATGAGAACGTGCACTACCCCACGGGCTGTGGGCTGAGCTGCTGTGTAGGGATCTCAGCAGCATCAGCGGGAGGGAGGAGCGGAGCTCTCGAGGGGCGGGTTGCCTGCAGCTCAGGCTCTATGTCGCGGAGTCTGCATGGGGCCCCAGGAGCTGAAGTGTCGACCCAGCCATTCTGCATTAGGAAATCGGGTCTGAAGTACCGGGTGTGGGACCTCTGCATGCGGACCCCTAGGAGCACGTGAAATTAGACAAAGCACAGAGGAAAAAAGGTTAGACTTTATTCTATTGTCCAGATTCTATTTTTATCTCCCAGGAATTTTTCATGGGCTTTGCCGGTGACAAACCACTCCTCTGCCTTTTGTCCCATTCCTCATTCTTGGGGCGCTGTGGGTGCAGACCCCTCTTCTGTAACTGCTTCATGCTGAGTTGGGAGTCGTCATACTCGTGGGGAGGGGCAGAACTTCTCCCCAGCAGCCTCTAGGTGATGTTGATTGTCCCCAGGCCTCCTGCCTCACTGCTCGTCCGCCTGAGTGCCAGCATTGGAAGTGTTATAGATTCTAATGACTTTTAAGGGTCCAGGAGAGAGATGCGCCGAGATGCTGGGGTGGCCGGTTTTATCCTGCCCCACATTTGTTCAGCCACCTTAGGCTGACGGTTTCTGCCAGCCTAGATGCTCTGACCAGTAGTCTGTGCCTTCTTCAATTAGGCCCCTAAATTAACGTACAAACAGCACCAGATGTCAGAGCCCTGCCCACTCAACTCCCAGACAGTCCAGGCCCGGTGGTGATCCAGGACCATGATGGCAACTGAGTCAACGGCCTTTTGAAGTAGCCAGGAGTCCAGCCGCTCTCACTGGGCACCGTCACCGCGGTGTCTGTAGGCTTTTCTATGGTGACAGCATGATATACGGTTCCCCTGCCAAGCTTATTAGCTCCCCTCTGGGTGCAGTCAGTCCTGCAAGCAGTAGTCTGCTCTTTTGGGGCACACTCTTGTTGTTTTCTGAGAGAAGCTCCAGGTCAAGTGATGGTCACACGAGTCGTCATAGGGGCCCGTTTTCCCTGGTTGTCTCTCTGGGGGTTGGAGTTGGAGGGCCTCCTCACTCGAGGTCAGCGTGCCCACGGAGCGACCCCTGAAACTTCAGGGCATGGTGGGTGGTTAGGATAACCATGTGGGGTCCTTTTCCCTTAGGAGGGAGCTGGATTCGCAGGCTGCTGATTTCCAGGTTCTTAGATACCCCCAGTACCCTGGCCGGATGTGGTGGTGGGCCAAGCCATTGGTGACTGTAGTTTATCCTACCTGGAGGGCATTCTTGCATTGTTCCATTTCAAGTGGTCCCAGTTTTTGCACCAATACTCCAAGGGCGGTTCACATTCTATGGGGATGTAAAGTTCAAAGGGTTTAGCTAAATTAGGGAGTTCCAACGCAAGGGTCTGAATTGACTGCTCTTTGCATTCTTGAAAGGTCGCTTCTGGATTCTATTCAAAAGGATCATCATCTTTTCCTTTCAGTGTTTCATACAGAGGCCCAGCTATTAGACTGTAGTTAGGGATCCAGATGCAGCAATCCCCGGCCTCCCCAGGAACCCCTAAGCTGTCTTCAAGTTTTAGAAGGGGTAAGGCTGCAAATGGCTTCTTCCCTTTCCTGGGATGCACTTCTCCCACCTTCTGTGAGAATGAAGCCCAGGCAGGTCACCATAGTCTGTGATATTTGAGGCTTTTTTTTCGACACCTTCTATCCTTTATTGGCTAGGTAGTTCAGAGGCCTCCTTAGTAGGGCTGGCGATCAGAATGTCGTCTGCATATTGAAGGAGGGTTCCCTTTTGCAGAGGTAGAACTTTTAGGTGTTTAGCTAACGTTTCCCCAAAGATGGTGTGGGTATTTTTGAACCCTTGGGGCAGGACCGCCCAGCAACTTTGTTTTTGTTGTATGTTGAGTCCTGCCACTCACAAGCCAAAATTTCTTGTGACTCTGGGACTAATGGAATACAGAAGAAGGCATCATTGAAGTCTAATACAGAATGCCATGTCCTGGTGGATGGTAGAATGACCAGCAGGGTGTAGGAATTAGGAACTACTGGATGTATATCCTCGGTGGCTTCACTGACTGTCCTGACATACTTTACCAGGTCCCCAGCAGCCCACGGGGCTCTCGTGGTCAGGTCACTCCCAGGATATGGAGCTCATCTTGTCAGGTCCCCAGCAGCCCACGGGGCTCTCATGGTCAGGCCCCTCCCAGGGTATGGAGCTCACCTGTGCAGCTACCCAGCAGCCCATGAGGCTCTCGTGGTCAGGCCCCTCCCAGGATACAGAGCTCCCCTGGGCCGGTACCCTGGCAGGGCTGGGCACACAGGAACCGTGCACATAGCCCTCATTGCAGAGCACCCCCAGCTCACCTGTCGCTCAGAGCTGACACAGAGCACCTCAGAGCAGGACTTGAACTAACAAACAGCAGCGCCTACTGGCCTGTGACCCTGGCCGTCACTCTGTGTGGCCTCCCTCCGCCTGGCCTTCCAGAGATTTCCACTGCACCCGGGGCACCAGGCCTCTGTCTCCACCCACCACCCACCCCTCCTCTCCCTGACTCCTGGGTTCCTCTCATTAGGAGAGGGCCTTCTTGAAGTTGTCTCCCACTCATGGGCCAGATAAAATGATTAGAAAACAAGCCAGAGCTGCACTCCCTTGTCTATCCTGACTCTCAGGAGCCCACACCTGTTCCTTGGACGTGGCCGGTTCTGCAAGTTCCATTTTCTGCAACTGTGAGCCCCTGAGGGGTGAGGATTGGCTGACCTGGGCAGCCTGAACGTGCAGGCCAGCTCTCCCCAGGTGTGCCTGGGTTGAGGTCAATATAAACACCGCTCCAGGCAGCAAGAGACCCTGCAGCTGTGCCTGACGCCATATTCTCTGCCCCGTCAGCAGTTTCGTGGCTGGGCTGGTGGGTGGGAGTGAGGGGCTACGCCTTTGTATGTGGCCCAGTGTGAGTGGGGCTCTGCTGGACTTTCTGCAGGAGTTGCCAAGCTGCCACCTGCTAAAGAAGAGGATGTGTCACCCATAACTGCCGCTGGAATTTCTCCCCGGGCAGAGGTGAGGAAGGAAAAAAGCAGTGGGGGCCTGGACAGGAGGGGTATCTCAGGCAGGGAAATGGAAAGCTTCCAGAAGAGCGCCCGGGGCCAGGACAATCCTGGCTGGCCTGCAGGCACCAAGTCGGCCGGTGTGCTGTCGCTGGTGTGGCTCCATGGCCCTTCCTGTAGGCTTTCAAGTCCTTGTACATATTCAGGTGTTTTACCTGGGAAGGGTGGGAACAGTTCAGCAGCAGCTGGCCTGGGGCTCAGCTCACGTTTACTCACAGACGCTTCGGCACCGTCCCCCAGCTTTGAAATGAGGACCCTCCTTGCGGGTTGGGGGGCTGCTGGCTGCATGGGAGACGATTACCCACCTCTGACCAACTTCAGCATTGTTTACCACTGGAGCAAGTACCCTGATAGGGTTTTCCTCTGTATAACTGGTGGGTTCTTTTTTTTTTTACTCTTTTTTGGTTCAA
>NC_143140.1:96531471-96536471 GCF_059928025.1 Delphinapterus leucas
GGTATGGGTTAGGGTAAGGCTGCGGTTAAGGGTTAGGGTTAGGGTTAGGGATGGGGACGGTTTAGGGTACAGGTTAGGGTACGACAGCGGTTTAGGGTTAGCGTATGTGTTAGGGTACGGGTTAGTGTTAGTGTACGGGTTAGGATTAGGGTACGGGTTAGGGTAAGGCTTCGGGTAATGGTTAAGTTTTGGGTTATGGTTAGGGTTAGGGTTAGGGAACAGGTACGGTTTAGGGTACAGGTTAGGGTACGACAACGGTTTAGGGTGAGCGTACGTGTTAGGGCATGGGTTAGTGTTAGTGAACGGGTTAGGATTAGGGTACAGTTTAGGGTAAGGCATCGGGTAAGTGTTAGGGCTAGGTTTAGGGTTAGGGTTATGTATCGGGTATAGTTTAGGGTGCAGGTTAGGGTACGACAACGGTTTAGGGTTAGTGTACATGTTAGGGTATGTGTTAGTGTTAGTGTACGGGTTAGGATTAGGGTAAAGGTTAGGGTAAGGCTTCGGGTAAAGGTTAGTGTTAGGGTTAGGGTTAGGGAACGGGTACGGTTTCGGGTACAGGTTAGTGTATGACAACGGTTTAGGGTTAGCGTATGTGTTAGGGTACGGGTTAGTGTTAGTGTATGTGTTAGGATTAGGGTACGGGTTAGGGTAAGGCTTCGGGTAAGGGTTAGGTTTAGGGTTAGGGTTAGGGAACGGGTACGGTTTATGGTACAGGTTTGGGTACGACAACGGTTTAGGGTTAGCGTACGTGTTAGGGTACGCGTTAGTGTTAGTGTATGGTTTAGGATTAGGTTTAGTGTTAGGGTTAGGTTTAAGGTTAGGTTTAGGGTTAGGGTTAGGGAATGGGTACGTTTCATGCTCCATTTTAGGGTATGACAACGGGTTAGTGTTAGAGTACGTGTTAGGTTATGCGTTATTGTTAGTGTACGGGTTAGGGTTAGGGTACCGTGTAGTGTAAGGGTTAGGTTAAGTGTTCGGTTTAGGATTAGGGTTAGGGTTAGGGTTAGGGTTAGGGAACGGGTGAATTGCAGTGCCCCTGTGCTCCATATAAAGTGATGGAAATATCCAATGGAAGTGTTAGAAACATCTTATTTTACCCGAGCCTTATACACTGCTATATGTTAATTACAGTTTTGCTCACACATCTGTTAATTGAAGTTACAGTGTTGTCAATTTCTGTTACTGATCCACCAGGGTGGGCCCCAACAAGGCTCTCCTTGCCCAGTGTCTTTGGAGCTAACAGATCGAGACTGAGTTTGGTTCAGAAGCAAGTGAAACTTTATATTTTCTTCAGAGAATGGAGAGATGAGAACGTGCACTACCCCACGGGCTGTGGGCTGAGCTGCTGTGTAGGGATCTCAGCAGCATCAGCGGGAGGGAGGAGCGGAGCTCTCGAGGGGCGGGTTGCCTGCAGCTCAGGCTCTATGTCGCGGAGTCTGCATGGGGCCCCAGGAGCTGAAGTGTCGACCCAGCCATTCTGCATTAGGAAATCGGGTCTGAAGTACCGGGTGTGGGACCTCTGCATGCGGACCCCTAGGAGCACGTGAAATTAGACAAA
Organism: Delphinapterus leucas; assembly: GCF_059928025.1. NCBI lineage: Eukaryota > Metazoa > Chordata > Mammalia > Artiodactyla > Monodontidae > Delphinapterus > Delphinapterus leucas. The sequence continues at coordinate 96,533,030 of NC_143140.1, forward strand.
GCACAGAGGAAAAAAGGTTAGACTTTATTCTATTGTCCAGATTCTATTTTTATCTCCCAGGAATTTTTCATGGGCTTTGCCGGTGACAAACCACTCCTCTGCCTTTTGTCCCATTCCTCATTCTTGGGGCGCTGTGGGTGCAGACCCCTCTTCTGTAACTGCTTCATGCTGAGTTGGGAGTCCTCATACTCGTGGGGAGGGGCAGAACTTCTCCCCAGCAGCCTCTAGGTGATGTTGATTGTCCCCAGGCCTCCTGCCTCACTGCTCGTCCGCCTGAGTGCCAGCATTGGAAGTGTTATAGATTCTAATGACTTTTAAGGGTCCAGGAGAGAGATGCGCCGAGATGCTGGGGTGGCCGGTTTTATCCTGCCCCACATTTGTTCAGCCACCTTAGGCTGACGGTTTCTGCCAGCCTAGATGCTCTGACCAGTAGTCTGTGCCTTCTTCAATTAGGCCCCTAAATTAACGTACAAACAGCACCAGATGTCAGAGCCCTGCCCACTCAACTCCCAGACAGTCCAGGCCCGGTGGTGATCCAGGACCATGATGGCAACTGAGTCAACGGCCTTTTGAAGTAGCCAGGAGTCCAGCCGCTCTCACTGGGCACCGTCACCGCGGTGTCTGTAGGCTTTTCTATGGTGACAGCATGATATACGGTTCCCCTGCCAAGCTTATTAGCTCCCCTCTGGGTGCAGTCAGTCCTGCAAGCAGTAGTCTGCTCTTTTGGGGCACACTCTTGTTGTTTTCTGAGAGAAGCTCCAGGTCAAGTGATGGTCACACGAGTCGTCATAGGGGCCCGTTTTCCCTGGTTGTCTCTCTGGGGGTTGGAGTTGGAGGGCCTCCTCACTCGAGGTCAGCGTGCCCACGGAGCGACCCCTGAAACTTCAGGGCATGGTGGGTGGTTAGGATAACCATGTGGGGTCCTTTTCCCTTAGGAGGGAGCTGGATTCGCAGGCTGCTGATTTCCAGGTTCTTAGATACCCCCAGTACCCTGGCCGGATGTGGTGGTGGGCCAAGCCATTGGTGACTGTAGTTTATCCTACCTGGAGGGCATTCTTGCATTGTTCCATTTCAAGTGGTCCCAGTTTTTGCACCAATACTCCAAGGGCGGTTCACATTCTATGGGGATGTAAAGTTCAAAGGGTTTAGCTAAATTAGGGAGTTCCAACGCAAGGGTCTGGATTGACTGCTCTTTGCATTCTTGAAAGGTTGCTTCTGGATTCTATTCAAAAGGATCATCATCTTTTCCTTTCAGTGTTTCATACAGAGGCCCAGCTATTAGACTGTAGTTAGGGATCCAGATGCAGCAATCCCCGGCCTCCCCAGGAACCCCTAAGCTGTCTTCAAGTTTTAGAAGGGGTAAGGCTGCAAATGGCTTCTTCCCTTTCCTGGGATGCACTTCTCCCACCTTCTGTGAGAATGAAGCCCAGGCAGGTCACCATAGTCTGTGATATTTGAGGCTTTTTTTTCGACACCTTCTATCCTTTATTGGCTAGGTAGTTCAGAGGCCTCCTTAGTAGGGCTGGCGATCAGAATGTCGTCTGCATATTGAAGGAGGGTTCCCTTTTGCAGAGGTAGAACTTTTAGGTGTTTAGCTAACGTTTCCCCAAAGATGGTGTGGGTATTTTTGAACCCTTGGGGCAGGACCGCCCAGCAACTTTGTTTTTGTTGTATGTTGAGTCCTGCCACTCACAAGCCAAAATTTCTTGTGACTCTGGGACTAATGGAATACAGAAGAAGGCATCATTGAAGTCTAATACAGAATGCCATGTCCTGGTGGATGGTAGAATGACCAGCAGGGTGTAGGAATTAGGAACTACTGGATGTATATCCTCGGTGGCTTCACTGACTGTCCTGACATCCTTTACCAGGTCCCCAGCAGCCCACGGGGCTCTCGTGGTCAGGTCACTCCCAGGATATGGAGCTCATCTTGTCAGGTCCCCAGCAGCCCACGGGGCTCTCATGGTCAGGCCCCTCCCAGGGTATGGAGCTCACCTGTGCAGCTACCCAGCAGCCCATGAGGCTCTCGTGGTCAGGCCCCTCCCAGGATACAGAGCTCCCCTGGGCCGGTACCCTGGCAGGGCTGGGCACACAGGAACCGTGCACATAGCCCTCATTGCAGAGCACCCCCAGCTCACCTGTCGCTCAGAGCTGACACAGAGCACCTCAGAGCAGGACTTGAACTAACAAACAGCAGCGCCTACTGGCCTGTGACCCTGGCCGTCACTCTGTGTGGCCTCCCTCCGCCTGGCCTTCCAGAGATTTCCACTGCACCCGGGGCACCAGGCCTCTGTCTCCACCCACCACCCACCCCTCCTCTCCCTGACTCCTGGGTTCCTCTCATTAGGAGAGGGCCTTCTTGAAGTTGTCTCCCACTCATGGGCCAGATAAAATGATTAGAAAACAAGCCAGAGCTGCACTCCCTTGTCTATCCTGACTCTCAGGAGCCCACACCTGTTCCTTGGACGTGGCCGGTTCTGCAAGTTCCATTTTCTGCAACTGTGAGCCCCTGAGGGGTGAGGATTGGCTGACCTGGGCAGCCTGAACGTGCAGGCCAGCCCTCCCCAGGTGTGCCTGGGTTGAGGTCAATATAAACACCGCTCCAGGCAGCAAGAGACCCTGCAGCTGTGCCTGACGCCATATTCTCTGCCCCGTCAGCAGTTTCGTGGCTGGGCTGGTGGGTGGGAGTGAGGGGCTACGCCTTTGTATGTGGCCCAGTGTGAGTGGGGCTCTGCTGGACTTTCTGCAGGAGTTGCCAAGCTGCCACCTGCTAAAGAAGAGGATGTGTCACCCATAACTGCCGCTGGAATTTCTCCCCGGGCAGAGGTGAGGAAGGAAAAAAGCAGTGGGGGCCTGGACAGGAGGGGTATCTCAGGCAGGGAAATGGAAAGCTTCCAGAAGAGCGCCCGGGGCCAGGACAATCCTGGCTGGCCTGCAGGCACCAAGTCGGCCGGTGTGCTGTCGCTGGTGTGGCTCCATGGCCCTTCCTGTAGGCTTTCAAGTCCTTGTACATATTCAGGTGTTTTACCTGGGAAGGGTGGGAACAGTTCAGCAGCAGCTGGCCTGGGGCTCAGCTCACGTTTACTCACAGACGCTTCGGCACCGTCCCCCAGCTTTGAAATGAGGACCCTCCTTGCGGGTTGGGGGGCTGCTGGCTGCATGGGAGACGATTACCCACCTCTGACCAACTTCAGCATTGTTTACCACTGGAGCAAGTACCCTGATAGGGTTTTCCTCTGTATAACTGGTGGGTTCTTTTTTTTTTTACTCTTTTTTGGTTCAAGGTAGATTTTATTCCTCTTTTTTGTATTTATAGATATAAGCATGGAAATAATTCATTCCTATAAATACATGTATGTGAAGGGAATAACTTTCTGTTTTTTGAAACTTTATTTATTTTTAAAAATTTTTAATTTCATTTTATTTACTTGTTTATACAGCA
>NC_143140.1:96541471-96546471 GCF_059928025.1 Delphinapterus leucas
CAACGGTTTAGGGTTAGTGTACATGTTAGGGTATGTGTTAGTGTTAGTGTACGGGTTAGGATTAGGGTAAAGGTTAGGGTAAGGCTTCGGGTAAAGGTTAGTGTTAGGGTTAGGGTTAGGGAACGGGTACGGTTTCGGGTACAGGTTAGTGTATGACAACGGTTTAGGGTTAGCGTATGTGTTAGGGTACGGGTTAGTGTTAGTGTATGTGTTAGGATTAGGGTACGGGTTAGGGTAAGGCTTCGGGTAAGGGTTAGGTTTAGGGTTAGGGTTAGGGAACGGGTACGGTTTATGGTACAGGTTTGGGTACGACAACGGTTTAGGGTTAGCGTACGTGTTAGGGTACGCGTTAGTGTTAGTGTATGGTTTAGGATTAGGTTTAGTGTTAGGGTTAGGTTTAAGGTTAGGTTTAGGGTTAGGGTTAGGGAATGGGTACGTTTCATGCTCCATTTTAGGGTATGACAACGGGTTAGTGTTAGAGTACGTGTTAGGTTATGCGTTATTGTTAGTGTACGGGTTAGGGTTAGGGTACCGTGTAGTGTAAGGGTTAGGTTAAGTGTTCGGTTTAGGATTAGGGTTAGGGTTAGGGTTAGGGTTAGGGAACGGGTGAATTGCAGTGCCCCTGTGCTCCATATAAAGTGATGGAAATATCCAATGGAAGTGTTAGAAACATCTTATTTTACCCGAGCCTTATACACTGCTATATGTTAATTACAGTTTTGCTCACACATCTGTTAATTGAAGTTACAGTGTTGTCAATTTCTGTTACTGATCCACCAGGGTGGGCCCCAACAAGGCTCTCCTTGCCCAGTGTCTTTGGAGCTAACAGATCGAGACTGAGTTTGGTTCAGAAGCAAGTGAAACTTTATATTTTCTTCAGAGAATGGAGAGATGAGAACGTGCACTACCCCACGGGCTGTGGGCTGAGCTGCTGTGTAGGGATCTCAGCAGCATCAGCGGGAGGGAGGAGCGGAGCTCTCGAGGGGCGGGTTGCCTGCAGCTCAGGCTCTATGTCGCGGAGTCTGCATGGGGCCCCAGGAGCTGAAGTGTCGACCCAGCCATTCTGCATTAGGAAATCGGGTCTGAAGTACCGGGTGTGGGACCTCTGCATGCGGACCCCTAGGAGCACGTGAAATTAGACAAAGCACAGAGGAAAAAAGGTTAGACTTTATTCTATTGTCCAGATTCTATTTTTATCTCCCAGGAATTTTTCATGGGCTTTGCCGGTGACAAACCACTCCTCTGCCTTTTGTCCCATTCCTCATTCTTGGGGCGCTGTGGGTGCAGACCCCTCTTCTGTAACTGCTTCATGCTGAGTTGGGAGTCCTCATACTCGTGGGGAGGGGCAGAACTTCTCCCCAGCAGCCTCTAGGTGATGTTGATTGTCCCCAGGCCTCCTGCCTCACTGCTCGTCCGCCTGAGTGCCAGCATTGGAAGTGTTATAGATTCTAATGACTTTTAAGGGTCCAGGAGAGAGATGCGCCGAGATGCTGGGGTGGCCGGTTTTATCCTGCCCCACATTTGTTCAGCCACCTTAGGCTGACGGTTTCTGCCAGCCTAGATGCTCTGACCAGTAGTCTGTGCCTTCTTCAATTAGGCCCCTAAATTAACGTACAAACAGCACCAGATGTCAGAGCCCTGCCCACTCAACTCCCAGACAGTCCAGGCCCGGTGGTGATCCAGGACCATGATGGCAACTGAGTCAACGGCCTTTTGAAGTAGCCAGGAGTCCAGCCGCTCTCACTGGGCACCGTCACCGCGGTGTCTGTAGGCTTTTCTATGGTGACAGCATGATATACGGTTCCCCTGCCAAGCTTATTAGCTCCCCTCTGGGTGCAGTCAGTCCTGCAAGCAGTAGTCTGCTCTTTTGGGGCACACTCTTGTTGTTTTCTGAGAGAAGCTCCAGGTCAAGTGATGGTCACACGAGTCGTCATAGGGGCCCGTTTTCCCTGGTTGTCTCTCTGGGGGTTGGAGTTGGAGGGCCTCCTCACTCGAGGTCAGCGTGCCCACGGAGCGACCCCTGAAACTTCAGGGCATGGTGGGTGGTTAGGATAACCATGTGGGGTCCTTTTCCCTTAGGAGGGAGCTGGATTCGCAGGCTGCTGATTTCCAGGTTCTTAGATACCCCCAGTACCCTGGCCGGATGTGGTGGTGGGCCAAGCCATTGGTGACTGTAGTTTATCCTACCTGGAGGGCATTCTTGCATTGTTCCATTTCAAGTGGTCCCAGTTTTTGCACCAATACTCCAAGGGCGGTTCACATTCTATGGGGATGTAAAGTTCAAAGGGTTTAGCTAAATTAGGGAGTTCCAACGCAAGGGTCTGGATTGACTGCTCTTTGCATTCTTGAAAGGTTGCTTCTGGATTCTATTCAAAAGGATCATCATCTTTTCCTTTCAGTGTTTCATACAGAGGCCCAGCTATTAGACTGTAGTTAGGGATCCAGATGCAGCAATCCCCGGCCTCCCCAGGAACCCCTAAGCTGTCTTCAAGTTTTAGAAGGGGTAAGGCTGCAAATGGCTTCTTCCCTTTCCTGGGATGCACTTCTCCCACCTTCTGTGAGAATGAAGCCCAGGCAGGTCACCATAGTCTGTGATATTTGAGGCTTTTTTTTCGACACCTTCTATCCTTTATTGGCTAGGTAGTTCAGAGGCCTCCTTAGTAGGGCTGGCGATCAGAATGTCGTCTGCATATTGAAGGAGGGTTCCCTTTTGCAGAGGTAGAACTTTTAGGTGTTTAGCTAACGTTTCCCCAAAGATGGTGTGGGTATTTTTGAACCCTTGGGGCAGGACCGCCCAGCAACTTTGTTTTTGTTGTATGTTGAGTCCTGCCACTCACAAGCCAAAATTTCTTGTGACTCTGGGACTAATGGAATACAGAAGAAGGCATCATTGAAGTCTAATACAGAATGCCATGTCCTGGTGGATGGTAGAATGACCAGCAGGGTGTAGGAATTAGGAACTACTGGATGTATATCCTCGGTGGCTTCACTGACTGTCCTGACATCCTTTACCAGGTCCCCAGCAGCCCACGGGGCTCTCGTGGTCAGGTCACTCCCAGGATATGGAGCTCATCTTGTCAGGTCCCCAGCAGCCCACGGGGCTCTCATGGTCAGGCCCCTCCCAGGGTATGGAGCTCACCTGTGCAGCTACCCAGCAGCCCATGAGGCTCTCGTGGTCAGGCCCCTCCCAGGATACAGAGCTCCCCTGGGCCGGTACCCTGGCAGGGCTGGGCACACAGGAACCGTGCACATAGCCCTCATTGCAGAGCACCCCCAGCTCACCTGTCGCTCAGAGCTGACACAGAGCACCTCAGAGCAGGACTTGAACTAACAAACAGCAGCGCCTACTGGCCTGTGACCCTGGCCGTCACTCTGTGTGGCCTCCCTCCGCCTGGCCTTCCAGAGATTTCCACTGCACCCGGGGCACCAGGCCTCTGTCTCCACCCACCACCCACCCCTCCTCTCCCTGACTCCTGGGTTCCTCTCATTAGGAGAGGGCCTTCTTGAAGTTGTCTCCCACTCATGGGCCAGATAAAATGATTAGAAAACAAGCCAGAGCTGCACTCCCTTGTCTATCCTGACTCTCAGGAGCCCACACCTGTTCCTTGGACGTGGCCGGTTCTGCAAGTTCCATTTTCTGCAACTGTGAGCCCCTGAGGGGTGAGGATTGGCTGACCTGGGCAGCCTGAACGTGCAGGCCAGCCCTCCCCAGGTGTGCCTGGGTTGAGGTCAATATAAACACCGCTCCAGGCAGCAAGAGACCCTGCAGCTGTGCCTGACGCCATATTCTCTGCCCCGTCAGCAGTTTCGTGGCTGGGCTGGTGGGTGGGAGTGAGGGGCTACGCCTTTGTATGTGGCCCAGTGTGAGTGGGGCTCTGCTGGACTTTCTGCAGGAGTTGCCAAGCTGCCACCTGCTAAAGAAGAGGATGTGTCACCCATAACTGCCGCTGGAATTTCTCCCCGGGCAGAGGTGAGGAAGGAAAAAAGCAGTGGGGGCCTGGACAGGAGGGGTATCTCAGGCAGGGAAATGGAAAGCTTCCAGAAGAGCGCCCGGGGCCAGGACAATCCTGGCTGGCCTGCAGGCACCAAGTCGGCCGGTGTGCTGTCGCTGGTGTGGCTCCATGGCCCTTCCTGTAGGCTTTCAAGTCCTTGTACATATTCAGGTGTTTTACCTGGGAAGGGTGGGAACAGTTCAGCAGCAGCTGGCCTGGGGCTCAGCTCACGTTTACTCACAGACGCTTCGGCACCGTCCCCCAGCTTTGAAATGAGGACCCTCCTTGCGGGTTGGGGGGCTGCTGGCTGCATGGGAGACGATTTCCCACCTCTGACCAACTTCAGCATTGTTTACCACTGGAGCAAGTACCCTGATAGGGTTTTCCTCTGTATAACTGGTGGGTTCTTTTTTTTTTTACTCTTTTTTGGTTCAAGGTAGATTTTATTCCTCTTTTTTGTATTTATAGATATAAGCATGGAAATAATTCATTCCTATAAATACATGTATGTGAAGGGAATAACTTTCTGTTTTTTGAAACTTTATTTATTTTTAAAAATTTTTAATTTCATTTTATTTACTTGTTTATACAGCAGGTTCTTATTGGTTATCTATTTTATACATATAAATGTATACATGTTAATCCCAATCTCCCAACTCCTCCCACCCCGCCCCCCGCCACGGCTTTACACTCTTGGTGTCCATACGTTTGCTCTCTACATCTGTGTCTCTATTTCTGCCCTGCAAACCGGTTCATCTGTACCATTTTTCTAGGTTCCACATATATGCATTAATATACAATCTTTGTTTTCCCCTTTCTGACTTACTTCACTCTGTAGGACAGTCTCTAGATCCATTGACGTCTGTACAAATGACCCAATTTCATTGCTTTTTATGGCTGAGTAATATTCCATTTTATATATGTACCACATCTTTATCCATTCGTCTGCCTCTGGGCATTTAGGTTGCTTCCATTACCTGACTATTGTAAATAGTGCTGCAAAGAATA
>NC_143140.1:96548971-96561228 GCF_059928025.1 Delphinapterus leucas
TTAGGGTGGGATGGTTAGAGACAGTTAGTGACATATTAGGTAGTGACGGTAGAAGAGGAGTGACGGTATAGTAACGAGTTTGGGTTAGGGTTAGGGTTAGGGTTAGGGTTAGGGTTAGGGAATGGGGACGTTTTAGGGTACAGGTTAGGGTACAGCAATGGTTAGGGTTAGCGATGTGTAGAATGACGGTAAATTTAGGGTTAGGGTTAGGGTTAGGGTTAGGGTTAGGGTTAGGGTACGGGGTCGGGTTAGGGTACAGGTTAGGGTACGAGAACGGGTTAGGGTTAGGGTACGTGTTAGGGTATGGGTTAGGGTTAGGGTACGGGTTAGGGTTAGGGTTCGGGTTAGGGTAAGGTTCGGGTTAGGGTTAGGGTTAGGGTTAGGGTTAGGGTTCGGGGTCGGGTTAGGGTACAGGTTAGGGTACGAAAACGGTTTAGGTTTACAGTACGGTTAGGTAGGGTTAGTGTCAGTGACGGGTTCGGGTTAGGGTAAGGGTTAGGGTAAGGTTTGGGTAAGGTGTAGGGTTAGGGTTAGCGCTAGGGTTAGGGTTAGGGAATGGGGACAGTTTAGGGTACAGGTTAGGGTACGAAAACGGTTTAGGTTTACAGTACGTGTTAGGGTATGGGTTAGTGTCAGTGTACTTGTAGGATGAGGGTGCGGGTTAGGGTAAGGCTTCGGGTAAGGTTTAGGTTTAGGGTTAGGGAATGGGGACGTTTTAGGGTACAGGTTAGGGTACGACAACGATTTAGGTTTACAGTACGTGTAAGGTTTAGGTTTAGGGTTAGGGAATGGGGACGTTTTAGGGTACAGGTTAGGGTACGACAACGATTTAGGTTTACAGACGGTTAGGGTATGGGTTAGTGTCAGTGTACTTGTAGGATGAGGGTGCGGGTTAGGGTAAGGCTTCGGGTAAAGGGTAGGGTTAGGGTTAGGGTTAGGGAATGGGGACGGTTTAGGGTACAGCTTAGGGTACGGCAACTGTTTAGGGTTAGACTACGTGTTAGGGTATGGGTTAGTGTTAGTGTACGGGTTAGGATTAGGGTACGGGTTAGTGTAACGCTTTGGGTAAATGTTAGGTTTAGGGATAGGATTAGGGTTAGTGTTAGGGAATGGGTACGTTTTAGGGTGCAGGTTAGGGTACGACAATGGTTTACTGTTAGCGTACCTGTTAGTGTATGGGTTAGCGTTTGTGTACAGGTTAGGATTAGCGTACGGGTTAGTGTAAGGTTTCGGGTGTGGGTTAGGGTTAGGGTTAGGGTTAGGGAACGGGGACAGTTTAGGGTACAGGTTAGGGTACGACAACGGTTTATGGTTAGCGTACGTGTTAGGGTATGGTTTAGTGTTAGTGTATGGGTTAGGATTACGGTGCGGGTTAGTGTAAGTCTTCGGTAAGGTTTACGGTTAGGGTTATGGCTTGGGTTAGGGTTAGGGAATGGGTACGGTTTAGGGTACAGGTTAGTGTATGACAACGGTTTAGGGTTAGCGTACGTGTTAGGGTACGGATTAGTGTTAGTGTATGGGTGAGGATTAGGGTACAGGTTAGGGTAAGGCTTCGGGTAAGGGTTAGGTTTAGGGTTAGGGATAGGGTTATGGAACAGGGACGGTTTAGGGTACAGGTTAGGGTACGACAATGGTTTAGAGTTAGCGTACGTGTTAGGGTATGCGTTAGTGTTAGTGTACATGTTAGGATTAGGGTACGGGTTAGGGTAAGGCTTCGGGTAAGGGTTGGGTAAGGGTTAGGGAATGGGGATGGTTTAGGGTACAGGATAGGGTACGACTACGGTTTAGGTTTAGCGTACTTGTTAGTGTTAATGTACGGGTTAAGATTAGGGTTAGGGTTAGGTTTAGGGAACAGGGACGGTTTAGGGTACAGGTTAGGGTACGACAACAGTTTAGTTTTAGCGTACGTGTTAGGGTATGGGTTAGTTTTAGTGTTCTTGTTAGGATTAAGGTACGGGTTAGCGTAAGGCTTCGGGTAAAGGTTAGGTTTATGGTTAGGTTTAGGGTTAGGATTAGGGAACGGGGATGGTTTAGGGTACAGGTTAGTATACGACAATGGTTTAGGGTTAGCGTACATGTTATGGTATGGGTTAGTGTTAGTGTACGGGTTAGATTTAGGGTATGGGTTAGGGTAAGGCTTCGGGTAAGGGTTAGGGTTAGGGTTAGGGTATGGGGACGGTTTAGGGTACAGGTTAGGGTACGACAGCGGTTTAGGGTTAGCGTATGTGTTAGGGTACGGGTTAGTGTTAGTGTACGGGTTAGGATTAGGGTACGGGTTAGGGTAAGGCTTCGGGTAATGGTTAAGTTTTGGGTTATGGTTAGGGTTAGGGTTAGGGAACAGGTACGGTTTAGGGTACAGGTTAGGGTACGACAACGGTTTAGGGTGAGCGTACGTGTTAGGGCATGGGTTAGTGTTAGTGAACGGGTTAGGATTAGGGTACAGTTTAGGGTAAGGCATCGGGTAAGTGTTAGGGCTAGGTTTAGGGTTAGGGTTATGTATCGGGTATAGTTTAGGGTGCAGGTTAGGGTACGACAACGGTTTAGGGTTAGTGTACATGTTAGGGTATGTGTTAGTGTTAGTGTACGGGTTAGGATTAGGGTAAAGGTTAGGGTAAGGCTTCGGGTAAAGGTTAGTGTTAGGGTTAGGGTTAGGGAACGGGTACGGTTTCGGGTACAGGTTAGTGTATGACAACGGTTTAGGGTTAGCGTATGTGTTAGGGTACGGGTTAGTGTTAGTGTATGTGTTAGGATTAGGGTACGGGTTAGGGTAAGGCTTCGGGTAAGGGTTAGGTTTAGGGTTAGGGTTAGGGAACGGGTACGGTTTATGGTACAGGTTTGGGTACGACAACGGTTTAGGGTTAGCGTACGTGTTAGGGTACGCGTTAGTGTTAGTGTATGGTTTAGGATTAGGTTTAGTGTTAGGGTTAGGTTTAAGGTTAGGTTTAGGGTTAGGGTTAGGGAATGGGTACGTTTCATGCTCCATTTTAGGGTATGACAACGGGTTAGTGTTAGAGTACGTGTTAGGTTATGCGTTATTGTTAGTGTACGGGTTAGGGTTAGGGTACCGTGTAGTGTAAGGGTTAGGTTAAGTGTTCGGTTTAGGATTAGGGTTAGGGTTAGGGTTAGGGTTAGGGTTAGGGTTAGGGTTAGGGTTAGGGTTAGGGTTAGGGTTAGGGTTAGGGTTAGGGTTAGGGTTAGGGTTAGGGTTAGGGTTAGGGTTAGGGTTAGGGTTAGGGTTAGGGTTAGGGTTAGGGTTAGGGTTAGGGTTAGGGTTAGGGTTAGGGTTAGGGTTAGGGTTAGGGTTAGGGTTAGGGTTAGGGTTAGGGTTAGGGTTAGGGTTAGGGTTAGGGTTAGGGTTAGGGTTAGGGTTAGGGTTAGGGTTAGGGTTAGGGTTAGGGTTAGGGTTAGGGTTAGGGTTAGGGTTAGGGTTAGGGTTAGGGTTAGGGTTAGGGTTAGGGTTAGGGTTAGGGTTAGGGTTAGGGTTAGGGTTAGGGTTAGGGTTAGGGTTAGGGTTAGGGTTAGGGTTAGGGTTAGGGTTAGGGTTAGGGTTAGGGTTAGGGTTAGGGTTAGGGTTAGGGTTAGGGTTAGGGTTAGGGTTAGGGTTAGGGTTAGGGTTAGGGTTAGGGTTAGGGTTAGGGTTAGGGTTAGGGTTAGGGTTAGGGTTAGGGTTAGGGTTAGGGTTAGGGTTAGGGTTAGGGTTAGGGTTAGGGTTAGGGTTAGGGTTAGGGTTAGGGTTAGGGTTAGGGTTAGGGTTAGGGTTAGGGTTAGGGTTAGGGTTAGGGTTAGGGTTAGGGTTAGGGTTAGGGTTAGGGTTAGGGTTAGGGTTAGGGTTAGGGTTAGGGTTAGGGTTAGGGTTAGGGTTAGGGTTAGGGTTAGGGTTAGGGTTAGGGTTAGGGTTAGGGTTAGGGTTAGGGTTAGGGTTAGGGTTAGGGTTAGGGTTAGGGTTAGGGTTAGGGTTAGGGTTAGGGTTAGGGTTAGGGTTAGGGTTAGGGTTAGGGTTAGGGTTAGGGTTAGGGTTAGGGTTAGGGTTAGGGTTAGGGTTAGGGTTAGGGTTAGGGTTAGGGTTAGGGTTAGGGTTAGGGTTAGGGTTAGGGTTAGGGTTAGGGTTAGGGTTAGGGTTAGGGTTAGGGTTAGGGTTAGGGTTAGGGTTAGGGTTAGGGTTAGGGTTAGGGTTAGGGTTAGGGTTAGGGTTAGGGTTAGGGTTAGGGTTAGGGTTAGGGTTAGGGTTAGGGTTAGGGTTAGGGTTAGGGTTAGGGTTAGGGTTAGGGTTAGGGTTAGGGTTAGGGTTAGGGTTAGGGTTAGGGTTAGGGTTAGGGTTAGGGTTAGGGTTAGGGTTAGGGTTAGGGTTAGGGTTAGGGTTAGGGTTAGGGTTAGGGTTAGGGTTAGGGTTAGGGTTAGGGTTAGGGTTAGGGTTAGGGTTAGGGTTAGGGTTAGGGTTAGGGTTAGGGTTAGGGTTAGGGTTAGGGTTAGGGTTAGGGTTAGGGTTAGGGTTAGGGTTAGGGTTAGGGTTAGGGTTAGGGTTAGGGTTAGGGTTAGGGTTAGGGTTAGGGTTAGGGTTAGGGTTAGGGTTAGGGTTAGGGTTAGGGTTAGGGTTAGGGTTAGGGTTAGGGTTAGGGTTAGGGTTAGGGTTAGGGTTAGGGTTAGGGTTAGGGTTAGGGTTAGGGTTAGGGTTAGGGTTAGGGTTAGGGTTAGGGTTAGGGTTAGGGTTAGGGTTAGGGTTAGGGTTAGGGTTAGGGTTAGGGTTAGGGTTAGGGTTAGGGTTAGGGTTAGGGTTAGGGTTAGGGTTAGGGTTAGGGTTAGGGTTAGGGTTAGGGTTAGGGTTAGGGTTAGGGTTAGGGTTAGGGTTAGGGTTAGGGTTAGGGTTAGGGTTAGGGTTAGGGTTAGGGTTAGGGTTAGGGTTAGGGTTAGGGTTAGGGTTAGGGTTAGGGTTAGGGTTAGGGTTAGGGTTAGGGTTAGGGTTAGGGTTAGGGTTAGGGTTAGGGTTAGGGTTAGGGTTAGGGTTAGGGTTAGGGTTAGGGTTAGGGTTAGGGTTAGGGTTAGGGTTAGGGTTAGGGTTAGGGTTAGGGTTAGGGTTAGGGTTAGGGTTAGGGTTAGGGTTAGGGTTAGGGTTAGGGTTAGGGTTAGGGTTAGGGTTAGGGTTAGGGTTAGGGTTAGGGTTAGGGTTAGGGTTAGGGTTAGGGTTAGGGTTAGGGTTAGGGTTAGGGTTAGGGTTAGGGTTAGGGTTAGGGTTAGGGTTAGGGTTAGGGTTAGGGTTAGGGTTAGGGTTAGGGTTAGGGTTAGGGTTAGGGTTAGGGTTAGGGTTAGGGTTAGGGTTAGGGTTAGGGTTAGGGTTAGGGTTAGGGTTAGGGTTAGGGTTAGGGTTAGGGTTAGGGTTAGGGTTAGGGTTAGGGTTAGGGTTAGGGTTAGGGTTAGGGTTAGGGTTAGGGTTAGGGTTAGGGTTAGGGTTAGGGTTAGGGTTAGGGTTAGGGTTAGGGTTAGGGTTAGGGTTAGGGTTAGGGTTAGGGTTAGGGTTAGGGTTAGGGTTAGGGTTAGGGTTAGGGTTAGGGTTAGGGTTAGGGTTAGGGTTAGGGTTAGGGTTAGGGTTAGGGTTAGGGTTAGGGTTAGGGTTAGGGTTAGGGTTAGGGTTAGGGTTAGGGTTAGGGTTAGGGTTAGGGTTAGGGTTAGGGTTAGGGTTAGGGTTAGGGTTAGGGTTAGGGTTAGGGTTAGGGTTAGGGTTAGGGTTAGGGTTAGGGTTAGGGTTAGGGTTAGGGTTAGGGTTAGGGTTAGGGTTAGGGTTAGGGTTAGGGTTAGGGTTAGGGTTAGGGTTAGGGTTAGGGTTAGGGTTAGGGTTAGGGTTAGGGTTAGGGTTAGGGTTAGGGTTAGGGTTAGGGTTAGGGTTAGGGTTAGGGTTAGGGTTAGGGTTAGGGTTAGGGTTAGGGTTAGGGTTAGGGTTAGGGTTAGGGTTAGGGTTAGGGTTAGGGTTAGGGTTAGGGTTAGGGTTAGGGTTAGGGTTAGGGTTAGGGTTAGGGTTAGGGTTAGGGTTAGGGTTAGGGTTAGGGTTAGGGTTAGGGTTAGGGTTAGGGTTAGGGTTAGGGTTAGGGTTAGGGTTAGGGTTAGGGTTAGGGTTAGGGTTAGGGTTAGGGTTAGGGTTAGGGTTAGGGTTAGGGTTAGGGTTAGGGTTAGGGTTAGGGTTAGGGTTAGGGTTAGGGTTAGGGTTAGGGTTAGGGTTAGGGTTAGGGTTAGGGTTAGGGTTAGGGTTAGGGTTAGGGTTAGGGTTAGGGTTAGGGTTAGGGTTAGGGTTAGGGTTAGGGTTAGGGTTAGGGTTAGGGTTAGGGTTAGGGTTAGGGTTAGGGTTAGGGTTAGGGTTAGGGTTAGGGTTAGGGTTAGGGTTAGGGTTAGGGTTAGGGTTAGGGTTAGGGTTAGGGTTAGGGTTAGGGTTAGGGTTAGGGTTAGGGTTAGGGTTAGGGTTAGGGTTAGGGTTAGGGTTAGGGTTAGGGTTAGGGTTAGGGTTAGGGTTAGGGTTAGGGTTAGGGTTAGGGTTAGGGTTAGGGTTAGGGTTAGGGTTAGGGTTAGGGTTAGGGTTAGGGTTAGGGTTAGGGTTAGGGTTAGGGTTAGGGTTAGGGTTAGGGTTAGGGTTAGGGTTAGGGTTAGGGTTAGGGTTAGGGTTAGGGTTAGGGTTAGGGTTAGGGTTAGGGTTAGGGTTAGGGTTAGGGTTAGGGTTAGGGTTAGGGTTAGGGTTAGGGTTAGGGTTAGGGTTAGGGTTAGGGTTAGGGTTAGGGTTAGGGTTAGGGTTAGGGTTAGGGTTAGGGTTAGGGTTAGGGTTAGGGTTAGGGTTAGGGTTAGGGTTAGGGTTAGGGTTAGGGTTAGGGTTAGGGTTAGGGTTAGGGTTAGGGTTAGGGTTAGGGTTAGGGTTAGGGTTAGGGTTAGGGTTAGGGTTAGGGTTAGGGTTAGGGTTAGGGTTAGGGTTAGGGTTAGGGTTAGGGTTAGGGTTAGGGTTAGGGTTAGGGTTAGGGTTAGGGTTAGGGTTAGGGTTAGGGTTAGGGTTAGGGTTAGGGTTAGGGTTAGGGTTAGGGTTAGGGTTAGGGTTAGGGTTAGGGTTAGGGTTAGGGTTAGGGTTAGGGTTAGGGTTAGGGTTAGGGTTAGGGTTAGGGTTAGGGTTAGGGTTAGGGTTAGGGTTAGGGTTAGGGTTAGGGTTAGGGTTAGGGTTAGGGTTAGGGTTAGGGTTAGGGTTAGGGTTAGGGTTAGGGTTAGGGTTAGGGTTAGGGTTAGGGTTAGGGTTAGGGTTAGGGTTAGGGTTAGGGTTAGGGTTAGGGTTAGGGTTAGGGTTAGGGTTAGGGTTAGGGTTAGGGTTAGGGTTAGGGTTAGGGTTAGGGTTAGGGTTAGGGTTAGGGTTAGGGTTAGGGTTAGGGTTAGGGTTAGGGTTAGGGTTAGGGTTAGGGTTAGGGTTAGGGTTAGGGTTAGGGTTAGGGTTAGGGTTAGGGTTAGGGTTAGGGTTAGGGTTAGGGTTAGGGTTAGGGTTAGGGTTAGGGTTAGGGTTAGGGTTAGGGTTAGGGTTAGGGTTAGGGTTAGGGTTAGGGTTAGGGTTAGGGTTAGGGTTAGGGTTAGGGTTAGGGTTAGGGTTAGGGTTAGGGTTAGGGTTAGGGTTAGGGTTAGGGTTAGGGTTAGGGTTAGGGTTAGGGTTAGGGTTAGGGTTAGGGTTAGGGTTAGGGTTAGGGTTAGGGTTAGGGTTAGGGTTAGGGTTAGGGTTAGGGTTAGGGTTAGGGTTAGGGTTAGGGTTAGGGTTAGGGTTAGGGTTAGGGTTAGGGTTAGGGTTAGGGTTAGGGTTAGGGTTAGGGTTAGGGTTAGGGTTAGGGTTAGGGTTAGGGTTAGGGTTAGGGTTAGGGTTAGGGTTAGGGTTAGGGTTAGGGTTAGGGTTAGGGTTAGGGTTAGGGTTAGGGTTAGGGTTAGGGTTAGGGTTAGGGTTAGGGTTAGGGTTAGGGTTAGGGTTAGGGTTAGGGTTAGGGTTAGGGTTAGGGTTAGGGTTAGGGTTAGGGTTAGGGTTAGGGTTAGGGTTAGGGTTAGGGTTAGGGTTAGGGTTAGGGTTAGGGTTAGGGTTAGGGTTAGGGTTAGGGTTAGGGTTAGGGTTAGGGTTAGGGTTAGGGTTAGGGTTAGGGTTAGGGTTAGGGTTAGGGTTAGGGTTAGGGTTAGGGTTAGGGTTAGGGTTAGGGTTAGGGTTAGGGTTAGGGTTAGGGTTAGGGTTAGGGTTAGGGTTAGGGTTAGGGTTAGGGTTAGGGTTAGGGTTAGGGTTAGGGTTAGGGTTAGGGTTAGGGTTAGGGTTAGGGTTAGGGTTAGGGTTAGGGTTAGGGTTAGGGTTAGGGTTAGGGTTAGGGTTAGGGTTAGGGTTAGGGTTAGGGTTAGGGTTAGGGTTAGGGTTAGGGTTAGGGTTAGGGTTAGGGTTAGGGTTAGGGTTAGGGTTAGGGTTAGGGTTAGGGTTAGGGTTAGGGTTAGGGTTAGGGTTAGGGTTAGGGTTAGGGTTAGGGTTAGGGTTAGGGTTAGGGTTAGGGTTAGGGTTAGGGTTAGGGTTAGGGTTAGGGTTAGGGTTAGGGTTAGGGTTAGGGTTAGGGTTAGGGTTAGGGTTAGGGTTAGGGTTAGGGTTAGGGTTAGGGTTAGGGTTAGGGTTAGGGTTAGGGTTAGGGTTAGGGTTAGGGTTAGGGTTAGGGTTAGGGTTAGGGTTAGGGTTAGGGTTAGGGTTAGGGTTAGGGTTAGGGTTAGGGTTAGGGTTAGGGTTAGGGTTAGGGTTAGGGTTAGGGTTAGGGTTAGGGTTAGGGTTAGGGTTAGGGTTAGGGTTAGGGTTAGGGTTAGGGTTAGGGTTAGGGTTAGGGTTAGGGTTAGGGTTAGGGTTAGGGTTAGGGTTAGGGTTAGGGTTAGGGTTAGGGTTAGGGTTAGGGTTAGGGTTAGGGTTAGGGTTAGGGTTAGGGTTAGGGTTAGGGTTAGGGTTAGGGTTAGGGTTAGGGTTAGGGTTAGGGTTAGGGTTAGGGTTAGGGTTAGGGTTAGGGTTAGGGTTAGGGTTAGGGTTAGGGTTAGGGTTAGGGTTAGGGTTAGGGTTAGGGTTAGGGTTAGGGTTAGGGTTAGGGTTAGGGTTAGGGTTAGGGTTAGGGTTAGGGTTAGGGTTAGGGTTAGGGTTAGGGTTAGGGTTAGGGTTAGGGTTAGGGTTAGGGTTAGGGTTAGGGTTAGGGTTAGGGTTAGGGTTAGGGTTAGGGTTAGGGTTAGGGTTAGGGTTAGGGTTAGGGTTAGGGTTAGGGTTAGGGTTAGGGTTAGGGTTAGGGTTAGGGTTAGGGTTAGGGTTAGGGTTAGGGTTAGGGTTAGGGTTAGGGTTAGGGTTAGGGTTAGGGTTAGGGTTAGGGTTAGGGTTAGGGTTAGGGTTAGGGTTAGGGTTAGGGTTAGGGTTAGGGTTAGGGTTAGGGTTAGGGTTAGGGTTAGGGTTAGGGTTAGGGTTAGGGTTAGGGTTAGGGTTAGGGTTAGGGTTAGGGTTAGGGTTAGGGTTAGGGTTAGGGTTAGGGTTAGGGTTAGGGTTAGGGTTAGGGTTAGGGTTAGGGTTAGGGTTAGGGTTAGGGTTAGGGTTAGGGTTAGGGTTAGGGTTAGGGTTAGGGTTAGGGTTAGGGTTAGGGTTAGGGTTAGGGTTAGGGTTAGGGTTAGGGTTAGGGTTAGGGTTAGGGTTAGGGTTAGGGTTAGGGTTAGGGTTAGGGTTAGGGTTAGGGTTAGGGTTAGGGTTAGGGTTAGGGTTAGGGTTAGGGTTAGGGTTAGGGTTAGGGTTAGGGTTAGGGTTAGGGTTAGGGTTAGGGTTAGGGTTAGGGTTAGGGTTAGGGTTAGGGTTAGGGTTAGGGTTAGGGTTAGGGTTAGGGTTAGGGTTAGGGTTAGGGTTAGGGTTAGGGTTAGGGTTAGGGTTAGGGTTAGGGTTAGGGTTAGGGTTAGGGTTAGGGTTAGGGTTAGGGTTAGGGTTAGGGTTAGGGTTAGGGTTAGGGTTAGGGTTAGGGTTAGGGTTAGGGTTAGGGTTAGGGTTAGGGTTAGGGTTAGGGTTAGGGTTAGGGTTAGGGTTAGGGTTAGGGTTAGGGTTAGGGTTAGGGTTAGGGTTAGGGTTAGGGTTAGGGTTAGGGTTAGGGTTAGGGTTAGGGTTAGGGTTAGGGTTAGGGTTAGGGTTAGGGTTAGGGTTAGGGTTAGGGTTAGGGTTAGGGTTAGGGTTAGGGTTAGGGTTAGGGTTAGGGTTAGGGTTAGGGTTAGGGTTAGGGTTAGGGTTAGGGTTAGGGTTAGGGTTAGGGTTAGGGTTAGGGTTAGGGTTAGGGTTAGGGTTAGGGTTAGGGTTAGGGTTAGGGTTAGGGTTAGGGTTAGGGTTAGGGTTAGGGTTAGGGTTAGGGTTAGGGTTAGGGTTAGGGTTAGGGTTAGGGTTAGGGTTAGGGTTAGGGTTAGGGTTAGGGTTAGGGTTAGGGTTAGGGTTAGGGTTAGGGTTAGGGTTAGGGTTAGGGTTAGGGTTAGGGTTAGGGTTAGGGTTAGGGTTAGGGTTAGGGTTAGGGTTAGGGTTAGGGTTAGGGTTAGGGTTAGGGTTAGGGTTAGGGTTAGGGTTAGGGTTAGGGTTAGGGTTAGGGTTAGGGTTAGGGTTAGGGTTAGGGTTAGGGTTAGGGTTAGGGTTAGGGTTAGGGTTAGGGTTAGGGTTAGGGTTAGGGTTAGGGTTAGGGTTAGGGTTAGGGTTAGGGTTAGGGTTAGGGTTAGGGTTAGGGTTAGGGTTAGGGTTAGGGTTAGGGTTAGGGTTAGGGTTAGGGTTAGGGTTAGGGTTAGGGTTAGGGTTAGGGTTAGGGTTAGGGTTAGGGTTAGGGTTAGGGTTAGGGTTAGGGTTAGGGTTAGGGTTAGGGTTAGGGTTAGGGTTAGGGTTAGGGTTAGGGTTAGGGTTAGGGTTAGGGTTAGGGTTAGGGTTAGGGTTAGGGTTAGGGTTAGGGTTAGGGTTAGGGTTAGGGTTAGGGTTAGGGTTAGGGTTAGGGTTAGGGTTAGGGTTAGGGTTAGGGTTAGGGTTAGGGTTAGGGTTAGGGTTAGGGTTAGGGTTAGGGTTAGGGTTAGGGTTAGGGTTAGGGTTAGGGTTAGGGTTAGGGTTAGGGTTAGGGTTAGGGTTAGGGTTAGGGTTAGGGTTAGGGTTAGGGTTAGGGTTAGGGTTAGGGTTAGGGTTAGGGTTAGGGTTAGGGTTAGGGTTAGGGTTAGGGTTAGGGTTAGGGTTAGGGTTAGGGTTAGGGTTAGGGTTAGGGTTAGGGTTAGGGTTAGGGTTAGGGTTAGGGTTAGGGTTAGGGTTAGGGTTAGGGTTAGGGTTAGGGTTAGGGTTAGGGTTAGGGTTAGGGTTAGGGTTAGGGTTAGGGTTAGGGTTAGGGTTAGGGTTAGGGTTAGGGTTAGGGTTAGGGTTAGGGTTAGGGTTAGGGTTAGGGTTAGGGTTAGGGTTAGGGTTAGGGTTAGGGTTAGGGTTAGGGTTAGGGTTAGGGTTAGGGTTAGGGTTAGGGTTAGGGTTAGGGTTAGGGTTAGGGTTAGGGTTAGGGTTAGGGTTAGGGTTAGGGTTAGGGTTAGGGTTAGGGTTAGGGTTAGGGTTAGGGTTAGGGTTAGGGTTAGGGTTAGGGTTAGGGTTAGGGTTAGGGTTAGGGTTAGGGTTAGGGTTAGGGTTAGGGTTAGGGTTAGGGTTAGGGTTAGGGTTAGGGTTAGGGTTAGGGTTAGGGTTAGGGTTAGGGTTAGGGTTAGGGTTAGGGTTAGGGTTAGGGTTAGGGTTAGGGTTAGGGTTAGGGTTAGGGTTAGGGTTAGGGTTAGGGTTAGGGTTAGGGTTAGGGTTAGGGTTAGGGTTAGGGTTAGGGTTAGGGTTAGGGTTAGGGTTAGGGTTAGGGTTAGGGTTAGGGTTAGGGTTAGGGTTAGGGTTAGGGTTAGGGTTAGGGTTAGGGTTAGGGTTAGGGTTAGGGTTAGGGTTAGGGTTAGGGTTAGGGTTAGGGTTAGGGTTAGGGTTAGGGTTAGGGTTAGGGTTAGGGTTAGGGTTAGGGTTAGGGTTAGGGTTAGGGTTAGGGTTAGGGTTAGGGTTAGGGTTAGGGTTAGGGTTAGGGTTAGGGTTAGGGTTAGGGTTAGGGTTAGGGTTAGGGTTAGGGTTAGGGTTAGGGTTAGGGTTAGGGTTAGGGTTAGGGTTAGGGTTAGGGTTAGGGTTAGGGTTAGGGTTAGGGTTAGGGTTAGGGTTAGGGTTAGTGTTAGGGTTAGGGTTAGGGTTAGGGTTAGGGTTAGGGTTAGAGCAA